>NW_027272062.1:440000-502843 GCF_040938485.1 Diadema antillarum | reverse complement strand
CCCCTGAGACCAACCCTATTCAACAGGAGAGGAATACAACAGAGCTAACCTACACTCTGTCAGACCTAGAGGCCTACTCCTGGTACAACATCTCTCTGGTGGCTGTGAACAGTGCCGGGGAGAGTCCCGAGGTAGCGACTTCAGCAGACACGAGTAAAGGAAGTGAGAAACATTATTGTGATATTTTGATGATATGGCAAGAGGATAATTAAATCCTGTATGAACAAATTTGTTCCAGTAAAGTGTTGAAAGTCAGAGTTTGATAAAGGTAGAACATTAGTTAAAGACAGATTTTAGCAGGTGATATTTGTTTGTCATTTGTACACGTTTTGTGTGGTACATGTAGGTAAACTCTTTACATTTTCAATTTCTTCTTTAAAATCCAAAAATCCATGGTCAACTCTCAACAAAGTTTAGCAAGAATCTTTCAGAGGCAAGGAATTTGATATGATTATTGATAAAAATGGTTACCATGAGAAGTCCTCAAGGCACCTATGTTATCAGTACATAAGTTTTGCAGAGCTTCTTTTCCATCAGATTCAGAATGAGGACAACTGAATCGTGTTGCATTAATAGGTACTTTTAGAAAATGCAGATGCTCGCAGTTTTGGCTCAATGGTGCATTTAACTATTACAGAGGTTAACATGTTTGGGTGTCATCTCAATTGCAGACATTAATGTTTTCGTTTTCATTAAAATGCATAAATACATTTGAGCAAAAGGTGACAGCATTGACAGATATTCATGAGATTCATATCACTTAAGATGCAGAGACTCCAACCATCTTTTGACATTTGCAAGGACCGGGTCAAAGGCATGATTTACCATTTGCAGATGAAACAAAACCCAGCATTAGTGCTTCAAAATAGTTCTAAAATGTGATTTTGGGATAGAAACAAACAATGTAAAAAATTGAACCAGTATAATCAATGTTAAGTATTGTTAAATACACAGAATGTGAACAACAGTTATGATAAGAATGTTTCCAGAGTAAACCATCTACAGTTATGTTTTGATGAGAAAAATAGAGAGATATCCCTATATCTTAGGCTTTATTGCAAAGAGAAGTGATATCTTAAACATATATATTTTTTTAATAACTGCTCCCAAAGGTAAACAGGACCTTTAATACAGAGTGAAAAACAGACAGCCGTACGTTGCATACTACATGTAGCTGTGCTGCTATGAAGCACCGTGTGATGTCACAGCCTAAACAAATCTGACAGTCAATGGTGCCAGTGTATGGTGGAGAATGAGTCCTTTAACACTAATATAATATGGACTGGCCTTGATGGGGATACGTTGTTTATTGCCCAGACTAGAATTGTATTGCACTCGTCTTCGACACGGGCAGTACAATTCTAGTGAGGGCAATTGATGTTGTATCCCCCAAAAGTAGACAGTCCATATTATTACAATTTTATTATTATTACCCAATTAAGGTATCTTCGAGCAGTATAACTTAAATCATTACAGTGTAAACTTCCCAATTTACGGTAACAAAATCCACACGGCGCCAGGTAAAACCCTACACCACTGCACTCAACTACACCCACATGCTTGCTCACAACCCTTATGCAAAATTCAAGTACGCGACACGCTCACACAGTCGCAGCGATCATCCTCTATTTTTACGTGCTAACGTACGGGACTTTGCCCTCTGTCGCAAAACTCAGGTAACGGATCTTTGGTCAGCGAGTAACAGCCAGCACACTCGATCAAACACATGCCTACATATGGTGCAGCGATCGTCCCCTAATTTTACATGTTAATGTAAGGGAATTTGCTCGTCATTGCAAAACCTTCCTGCGAGAAACTGGCATCAACAGCAAATTTTCATCATCTGGAGCTCGAGTGTCCATATGCTAGCGGTTTGTGCATATTTTCTCTCTGTGATTGACCGGAGTGTTAACATGCAAAGTTAATGGCGAAACCCGGAAGAAGAAAATACCCACTAATATTGCCCGCTGGAAACTGGTGGTTTCCCGGCCAATTGCCCAGCCAAACTACCGTATATGGGTAGTAATTATATAATATTGGATGGCCTTGAGATTAATACAAGGAAATATTGGACGAGCTATGCACAAATATTGGACGAGTCGAAGACGAGTCCAATATTTTGCTTAGGGAATCCAATATTTCCTTGTATTAATCGAAAATAGGACATCCAATATTATCATTATTATCCTACAGAGGATTTTAGCAAAGAATATTTTCACTTACCCTTTCTGTTTCCGAGTGCTGTATGGTCTCCTACTTAGCTACTGTACTTGATCCTGACATGGGGTATGGTACACTCTTCAGTACAAGTTAATCTACATGTACTTCATTCCCTGATAAAACAGTGATCTATGTATCCATGGTAGCCGTCATGTTACTGTTAGGCCAAGATCTAGCTAATTTACACCAGAATTAGATGTTCTTGTATCCGAGATCTGAGACACAAGTCACGTCACATCTACCGTAGATCGTGAAAGATCGAATTAGTCGTACTGTAGTCCTATGGCCTACTGTACTTAGTATACACATAACGTAACATGCATGCAAATGCAAGCGGCGGTGGCCAGCTACATGTATTTGTATATTGCACGCGGGCTATCTAGCAGTAGCGCTGAGCTGATCAATCGTCGCCTTCACCAAAAACAAAAAAAATAATAAAATGCAACTTGTTTTCATTAAACCTAAATTTAATTTCCTGGTATGAAAGTGATATTTTGAAAAATTGTATGCAAAACAATTTCAACTAATTGATATATGAAATTTGTTTGTATAAACACAGGATTTTAGAAAAAACAATATTTTAGTTAATTCGTGATTGACCAATCACAGACGTTTTTACTTCATATTTCTGGTCATCTCGTATATATCTCAGCCAATCACGGTGCAGTTTATGAAAACTTTGGGGAATCCCCCTCTTGCCGTCCAATATTTTAAATATTGGTCGCCTCGGCAAAAAATATTGGTCGAGTTCAACAAACTTTCTAAGTGGGTCGGAGGTTATGATGTTCGTCGACAAAATAACACTTGTATTTAGGCTCTAAAAATCCTCTGTATGGATAATAATATAAAATATCTCATCTAGTGTAAAATCCTCTTGTTGCTTTCCAGAGCCACCTACAGTGACCAATATCAAGATTGACCCATCCATCACTTCACCGACAAGTATTGGATTCACCTGGGACAGCCTGTCCTGCCAAAATGTTGGGGGTCGGTTTTGGTACTACTACGCCCGGATCTACAAGAAGGGAGAAGCGAAGAGAGCTAGCACTCTGCCGGACAGCAGGATGAAGCGATTCTATAACCGCAGTGATTCTTCTGTAGTCTTTGATAATTTGGATCCCTGCACAAAATATGAGCTGGATATCTCTGCTGTCAATTATGGGGGCTCAGGGGAGGTTGCATCAGCCCCGGGAAACACGCGTGTTACCTGTAAGTATAATTGGAGCCTGTTTAATAGTCGGTCCATTTCCCATTGGTACTAATTAAGTAATGATTTTTTAAATATGAGCATGTCATCTTTATACCCCCACCCACACATAGTGTGTAGGGGGGGGGGGTATATAGGAATCACTCTGAGGTCGGGTGGCCGGTCGGTTGGTCGGTCGGGTGGTCGGTTGGGCGGTCAGGCGGTCGGGCGGTCGGTCCGTTGCAAAATCTTGTGGATCGAACTCCTCTCTCATTTTTTGAGCAATCGACCCCAAATTTGGCATGTGTGACCACTATCAAAGGTAGATGTGCAAGACACCTGTAATGCGTTGCCATGGCAACGGCATATTTTTATAAAAACTTGTGGATCGAACTACTCTCTCATTTTTTGACCAATTTACCCCAAATTTAGCATGTGTGACCGCTATCAAAGGTAAATGTGTAAGACACCTTTTTCGTTAATATCGCATAATGCGTTGCCATGGCAACGGCAAATTTTCATAAAAACTTGTGGATCGAACAACTTTTGCATTTTTTGAGCAATTAACTTCAAATTTGGCATGTGTGACTGCTACCACAGGCCGATATGCAAGACACCTTTTTCATGAGTATTTCATACTGTGTTGCCATGGCAACGGCAGATTTTCATAAAAATCTTACAAAATGTTGTGGATCGAACTACTCTCTCAATTTTGAAACAATTCAGTTTGACGTTGGGATATGTGATCAATGTAATGTATAGTTGTGCCAAAAATCTTGTGTGTGCGTTCAAAAATCTGTTACTATGGCAACAGCTGTTTTTTTTTACCAATCATACAAAAATGTGTGGATTAATCTAACTCCTTCAGTTTTTAAGCATTTGGCTAAAAAATTGGCACATATGTGACCACTATGGTACGTAGATGTGCGTACTTACTCTTTCGTCATTGTTGATCAATGCGTTGCCATGGTAACAGCATAGTTTGAATGAAAATCATGCGAAAATATTGTGGATTCAGATAACTCCCTCAGTCTTAGAGCATTTGGCTTGAAATTTGGCACATGTGACCACTATAGTATATGGATGTGTAAAGTTAATCTTTCGTCAGTGATAAACAATGCGTTGCCATGGTAACAGGTTTTTTTGAATCAAAAAGGATACAGAAATATTGTGGATTCGGCTAACTCCCTAAGTCTGTGAGCATTTAGCTTGAAATTTGGCACACATAACCACTGTGGTGCAAAGATGTGTAAACTTAATCTTTCGTCAGTGGTGATCAGTGTGTTGCCATGGTAACGGCATATTTTGAATGAAAATCATAGAAAAATATTGTGGATTCAGTTAACTCCCTCAGTTTGTGAGCATTTGGCTTGAAATTTGGCACATGTGACCACTATAGTACGTAGATGTGCATACGTAATCTTTCACCATTGTTGATCTGTGTGTTGCCATGGTAACAGCATATTTTGAATGAAAATCATGCAAGAATATTGTAGATTTAGTTAACTCCCTCAGTCTTTGAGCATTTGGCTTGAAATTTGGCACATGTGACCACTATAGCATATAGATGTTCAAACTTAATCTGTCATTAGTGTTGAACAATGCGTTGCCATGGTAACAGCATTTTTGTCACCAAAAAGCATATAAAGATACATGTATTGTGGATTCAGCTAGCTCACTCAGTCTTTGAGCATTTAGCTTGAAATTTGGCACACCTGACCACTATGGTACGTAGATGTGCAAACTTAACCATTTGTTATTGTTGATCAATGCGTTTCCATGGTAACAGCATATTTTGAATGAAAATCATGCAAAAATATTGTGGATTCAGGTAACTCCCTCAGTCTTTAAGCATTTGGCTTGAAATTTGGCACATGCAACTACTATAGTACAGAGATATGCAAACTCCATATTTCATCATTGTTGAACAATGTGTTGCCATGGTAACAGTGCATTTTGAATGAAAATCATACAAACATTTCGATTCTCCTAACTCTCTCTGTTTTAGAGGATTTTGGCTTCAAATTTGGCCCATGTTATCTCTACATTACCTAGATGTGCAAAAAATCTTTTGTCAGTGTTGAAAATGTGTTGCCATGGTAACAGTATATTTCGAATGAAAATGATACACTAATATTGTGAATTCAACTAAGGCCCTCAGCCTTTTATCATTTGGCTTGAAATTTGGCACATGTGACGGCTATTGTGCAAACTTCATTTTTTCTTAATGTGCAACATTATGTTGCCATGATAACACAATTTTTAATGAAAAGGCCATACAAATTATCAGTTTATTTATCTTGCTCACTCAGTTTTTGAGCACTTGACTTGAGATTTGGGACGTGTGACTAACAGTGAGCAATACATTTATTCACTTTTGAACAGTGCATTGCCATGGTAAATTTTTTTCCATTAAAAAGTAAAAAAAGAAATTACTCCTGGTTGAGCTAATTCCCTCAGTTGTGGGTGGGGGTATATTAATCACAATGAGTGATAGTTCTCGTTTAATTAGTGAAGACTTTTGGAGTTTACACTATTATATTTCCATCCACAGCATTTTGGGTACATACACACAAAAAAAAGACGAAAAAAATCACACATTGTGTCTTAAGTTTTTCCAAAGGAATAAAAAAAAAAAAAAAACAGCTGCATGGATGGATATCGCTTGAACTAAATTCTGCAAAATACAATTGCAACATTAGTCAGGTTTCGAGTGCCATGTATGTGTATGTGTGTGTTTGTGAAATTTCCATGTGATGTCCATATGCCGTTTACACAAAAGAAAAGACTCTATATTAAATTTTACCTGAATTGTATCCATATCCCAGTTTTAATGTAGTATAATATGTGTGAACACAGTTAGATAACACATAGAATATTTTTGAGTAAATGAAAAAGACATACTAAATTAGATCACTGTTTACTGTGGATTATGCTGATCATTCAACAATGCTGGCATGCATTCTTTACATTCTACATCTGTGTGCTTCAACTGCACATACAACCATATTTAACTGTCACTGTAGTGTTCTTTTATTTCCCCAAATCTGTCACCCATGTGAAATCCTAGCATACTGCACATAAAGAACAGGAGATCTACACTAAGTTGTATGAGGGAGAGGGGTTTGTTGAAACCAGTGCAGGCTCACTTCATAGTTTTCACTTGATTATCATAATAGTAGTTTGCAATGTTGTAATGCTGCAATTCTCGGTATTGCCAATACCTAGGTGCCTTGCACAGAGCAGCGTTTGAGATGCATTATGGGAACAAACTCAGGGAATAAATATTGCCCTGGTTTTGGCTGCACGTGCACTCAGGTCACGTTCTGTCTTTATCCAGAGGTATTTTTTGTTGAAGACTTCTTCGCTTTCCATCATGTGACCAGCGCAATGAAGCCTTGCAGTAGTGAACCATGATACCAGTGACTGCAAATCAATAAGATTTAAAAAACTTTCAACTCTTTTAAAGCTGAATTATAGCCAAGAAAAAAGGAGTAATGTTAAAGCAGACAAACAACCCCATTGAATTGTATGGGAACTGCGACATGCGCAAGACAACCAAAAGCAACAATGCCACCGAGGAATCTATAAGAGTGCATCTGTGACAGGGTTCTACAGCATATGCAGATGTTTTCTTCGCATTAGCAATACCAAGAATTGCATGCCAGGTCTTCTCCTGATATTAGCAGTGTAGGTTTGATGATGAAAAAGTGTTACTTTTTTAGTGATGAATGATGAGTTTCTCACATTCGATTTGTCATCATGCCTGCATGGGTGATAAGATTCTCAAACCATGGCTGTCCATAACAACGAGCCTCAGAGACTTACTGTCACTTGGAACGTACCATATCAGTGTCGTGTGCAAGGCTACCATCTCACGTATCAGTTGGCTCAACGGAAAGCCTGCCCTCAGGAGGCGGTAAATGACAGTCGGCTACTCGGCGTAAACTCCACCACATCACGAGTCATTCTCACTGGTCTGGAGAATTATACAGTCTACGATATTTCCATAGCGGCAGTGATTGATGGGACACTAAGTGTACCGGAAATTCTAAATGGGACTACCTTACCAGGCAGTAAGTATATTTTACCTAGGTAGTAATTTCTTATCTTGGAAGTTTTGACATAATGTACAAGTACATTGTAAAATTATTAGTCGCTCCTGGACTTGATTCATCTGCAGCATGTATATGTGTATGTAGGCCTATGGTGGCAGAAAGAAGAGAAAGGGTATCCAGGACTGAGTTTCTTAAATATTTCTTCATTTTGTTAAAGTTTGATAGTAAAAGGGTAGCCTTGTCAGAAACACTGAAAAAAAAATCAAAATATAATCAGGCTGATCCAAATGCTATTTGCATGCCTGCTAAAAAATCAAACCATGCAACAATTTGTGGGTTTTTGGGTGGAGGATTATATATTCTTGAAATGGGCCATTCTGCATTGATAGAAATATCATTGTAACACAGCAAGAGTAGATGATTAAACTGTATTATATTTTGGATCAAAAATTTGTCTTCCATTGATTGGTTAAAAGAGCTTCACGTGATTATATAATAGGTATTTTGAACTGTTTTAGAGTGTTGGTGTGTTTGGCACTCCATGAATATTAAGTACTATATGCAAAATGACGTCACTTTTATGACTACATTTTGCAAATAGTATACTATTTGCAAAATGATGTCACAATCACCCTGCTTCTTTACTCAAGTGTACCCGTCCGCGTCCGGTCCCGAATTCTAGTGTTCAGGTTTGCAGCGGCCATACGAGCGCTTGGATACATGCGACGGGCAACTCTGGCGGTGCCACGGCTACTACGTTTTTCAATTTCCGATCTCTCGCACTGTTGCGCGTATTGCAGGCGCTGCGCTGCCGCCGCAGTGCGGCTAAGCCTAGGGCCTATATAATGATTTTCACTTTTTATTCAAATTTTTGATCCAAAATATAAAACAAATATACTTTGCCTAGTTTCGAGTTTCTTGTTAAAACTATGGGCCTCGGTGACTCCAAACTAGTACTATTCACTTCGGGGCTGCACCCCTCAGTGAATAGTACTAGTTTGGAGTCACCTCTGCCCATAGTTTTAACAAGAAACTCTCAAGGCCAAGTATATTTGTATACTATGTAGTATCTCTTTGTCATGCATGAATGCTTCTTCTGACAGGTTATGACCAGTTCTCTCTTGTTGCGCTTTTTCATCGGTGATGTTCTCATTGATCTTCTTTTGCAGAACCGGCTCCAATTCAAGGGATTTCTTATAACGCCACTGCAACCTCCTTACACTTCTGGTGGGATAACCCCGTGTGTGAAGATTTAAACGGAGAATTTTATAGATACGACTTTTACCTGCAGGATCAAGATGGGAGAAACAGTCCGTCTGTCAGCAGCACAGTGAATTATCGCAGATTTGATGGCTTGCAGTCTTGTTCAGCATATGAATTTGGAGTGCGGATTCATACAGTGTCGGAGGAGGGTGATTATGTAACAATGTCTGCCACAACAGGTGTATCAGGTAATTGTCCCTCTGGGTACACTTGTTTTCAGGAAAGCGTGATGAACTATGATGTTTATCATCCTGTAGGTTTCCAACTAATAATCGATAAAGGAAATTTTCACTATACCATGGGTTCATTTTTCCAAATCACAAAAATTATTTACACCGTTTATCAGTCTGAAACTGAAGTAGAGTTCATGAATTTGAACATTTATGGTGTCATTTCAAAGTTTAGAAATTCCAAAGATTCTTTCATCTGAAAATGAAATGAGGTCTGTTAAGCAGAAAATAAGAAAAGATGCGTACCATCAAATGAACATTTGGAACATACCTGTATTGTATGTTTTGCTTTTCTGATGAAAGTACCTCAGAAAAGCTAACTTTATTTCATTTTTGGATTAACAAACCCTCATTATACCAGTTTTGATATCTTTTTTGGACTATTAACCCAACTTCTTTTTCAGATTAATGAACCTTTGAAAAACGAACCTTTGGAATTGCATACTGTAACTAATAAAGTCACTAAACAGCAGTTTCTAGCTTTGGCAACTCCATAGTTTCTCATCCAGACATCAAGCTTTCATGTATGTGTTATTTGCTCTCATTCTTTTTCTAGTAGTACACCTCACCATAAATGGGTACATACCAGTCACTCGAAATTTCCTGTTTTTGCTTTGGTGTATCACAGCCAGATGGTGACATCAATACTAAAAATATGATTTTTTTAATGGAAATTGAAACATTGCACTGTAAAATTCACATGTTTCTGATGGGAATATTATACACTGTAGGTGCCTCTTGTGAGGTTTGTAGGAGATGAAATTGTGTTAAAATTGTTTTTTTTTTTAAAATTTCCACTGCACGACCATGTCCAGCTGATAGAGAAGTTTGGATATGAGATGGCCTGCAAATAGATGTCAGACTGTACATGCATATTGTACGTCACTATATACACAGCTCTACTAAGTACGTGTACCGGTGTGATTAAAACATGTATGGAACTATGCTTTCAGCCCTCATGTTGGTTTTCCTGTTCTTACCAGAACCTGGAATGCCAGAAGGTCTGGTCTTGAGCGAGCTGCAGGATGAGAACAGGATCACAGCGGGCCTGAATGTCCGATGGAATGCCCCCACCACTCCCCCTTGCCTCCCAGCTGCCTACAATATCTCTTATGAGCTGCTCTTTAGAGACCAATGTTCTACAGAAGGGGCTGGGGAAATTTCTGAGGGCGGGGTTGTGGGGGGAGCCGTGGAAGGGGCTGAAGGCGGGTCCGGCCCCTTTACGTTTAATCTCACCGGCCTCCTGCCATACTCCGATTACAGACTCTACGTCTCTGGCAATACGTCGGCTGGGCCTGGTCCCCCAGCGGAGACTTTGGCACGTACTGGCTTTGCTTGTGAGATCATCAATTTTTTCTGTTTTTTTGTTTTACTCTCTTTTTTATTTTTTTTTTGCCTGCCTACTTTCATGTAGATGATTTGGAAATGATTAAAGGCATAATTTACCATTTGCAGATGAAAAAAAAATCCAGCATTAGTGCTGTACGTAAAATAGTTCTAATATGTGAGTTATTGATATAAGGTCAGTTTTACAGTAAAGGGTGTAACTTTGATGTGGCAAGGGTCAAAAATTAAAGTTGTGTTTCCATGTTTATCTTTGCCTTTATTTTATATAGGAATGTCTATATTTTCAATATTTTGTCATTCCAGAGCTTAATTCTTAGGCTAAATATGAAAAATGAAGTGACTATTATGGAATTTTAGATAAATTTAGGTAAAAACAACAAGAATGTTTTGGTCACCCACAGCAACCAAATGAAGATAAATGGTGGAGGTAATGCAACTTTTCATTTGCTGTGAACATATATTTGAAATATCAAAACACTTTTCCCCCAACAGATATTCGCTCTTGCAATTATTTGGATGTGAACTTCAAATTCCAAGGTAAAAATGGTACCTGACAAACTATTTTTAAGTTAAAAGAATGTTCTAGAAGCAAGAGCCACTCTAAACATAGCCCTAAATTATCTCTTGGTAACAAACATTTATCAACCCAAATCCCAAAGAAATTTGATTATTTTTGACAAATTTGAAATTTTCAGACTTGTGAGTTTCGGAGGCTTCAGTTAACAAACTAGTGTGTTTCGGAGGCTTCAAAACTGGTAACACAAAGTTCTAGTCCTGTATTCACTTAAAATAATAAAACTACAGTAAGCAACTATCCCTACATGCTAGAATAAGAACAAGGCATCAATAAAATGTGAATAACAGTATACAGATGTACATTTTATGGCAGTGCATAATGTTTACCCTTCATACAAATTGTACTCATTATTATAAGGAAATTGGCTTCCACAAAAGTGAATAACAAACTGTGTACACTTTGAGCAATGCTCAGTTCGAATTTATGACATTACATGAGGCAATATGATTCTAAAGGAAATTGCAACAGTAGCAATAAAAGTACACTGATTTGGAACATCTTTTTTTTTTTGCGGCTTAAAGTTAGTAGCAACGCATGTTTTGGAGGCTTCATCATGACTGTTAGCATGCAAAAATGGTCCATTTTAAGGTGATATGAAGTACTTTAATGCAGCTGATTGTTTCCAAATAACTAACAATGTTGTAACATGTAAAATAGTATTTATTTGTATGCAGAAAAAAGACTTTCCAACATATATGTTAAGAGACAAAGAAAAATATTTTAAATCTTTATGCTCAGTTGTATACATACACTGTATTTGCATATCCATGACTTTGGCAATGCAGAACATGATTAGGCTACACACATGTACAGCTGTATGCATTTGTCAAACTTTTCATCATAATGCAGTAAGAATTACTTTCAATGAGTTAGAACTGTAGCTATAGACTTAATGCAAAGATTATGTTTGCTTGCTTTATAAGTGCAGTTTGTGGGATGTATATTGACATAAACCATCCATCATAATTTTATATACATGTGAAATCAATTTCAACTGTTGATGAGAAAGGGATAGAAAATAGACTATGTGATGGCATGACGGTTAGATTACAACATAGCATTGTAAAATATAGAAAGGGGAAAAAAGGCTTATAAACATTCTTTTGCATATGACCATGCCTGATACCCCCTACTATAGCTATCAAATGCAGTGATCATGGTCATAGAACAGCAATCTTAAACACCGATCAGCCATTCCATGTAAGGGTCATCATCAAACTGTCATCATCAAAATGGAGTTGGAATAATCAATATATTGGTGATATTATCATGGAGCTCAATAGAAATTGAAATGGTCAAGATCCCATTCATCTTTTTGAATCGCCTGTTGAAAAGATAAATGTACATACCCTACCCATGACTGTGTACGAATTTGAATTTAAAAAAAAATGTTGACCAAATGTATAGTTCCCTGTAATATATGATAGTTAGAACTTTACTTTCTTTTTCTGTGGTATACAAGTCACCCCTGTTTCATATCATTTTATTTTTCTTTTTTTTTAAAATTCTTCAAAGGCTTCTTTTTTTATAGTTATTTTATAAAATTCCAGTTAGTGTGACTCCTGTGACAGCTAGGAGGCCTGTTTTTGAAGGTACGCATTGAGAAATTGCTAACAGAACTTTTACTGTTTCTAAAAATGACAACCTTTTTAGCAAAAAATTAAAAAGCAGCAAATGTGTTTAAAAATATCTAAGTTTTTTAGAAACCCACAAGTTTGTTTTAAATAGTATATAAACCCACAGACTACAGTTTTAACCCTTTGAATTTCAAAATAGTTAGGGGCTTGTAACTTTTTCCAGAAAAGCCAGGACTAAACAGATTATAAAGATTTCAATCATGTCAATATTGTTCTTCATGAACATAACTTCTCCAGTCACCCACCCATGTAAACTACATGTATCCCATGGCAACAGGCTATTTATAAGTAGAGGTCTATATGTCATTTATAAACAATCCTATCCCAACCATTACTGTCCATTTACTGCACTGAGAACTACATCCGCAAACATGTCATAGAGTCTCACACATGTATGCGAAGAGATGTTTCGTAACACAAGTTACATTTTGTTTAATCAAAAATAATCAAGTGGTCACTGCTAGCATGATAAAGTATGGAAAATCAATCAGGGTATAGTATCAAGATTGTGTTGCACCTTACATGCATCAGATCTGACATACAGATTGATATGAAAACCTGTCTGAATGAAGTAATCAAATGTCATTATTCCAAAACAGTACCCTGTGATCCAAGTCACACCACAGAAATGATAATCTGCAAGATGTTAGCTATTTTCAAATCCAATCACAAATTTATTGATTAATTATTTTCCTCCAAATAAGTATTGGAAATGAAAGCCAAAGAACTTGTTAAGAAATGGAAAAATGAAAAAGTCAAGATTTTAGTATGGCAAAAACAAATGCCATGTGAGTAACAATGGAATGGATTTGTCAATGGGTTATAAATGGACATGTAAAAGATTGTGTTTCGAAACTATCACACTCAGATGATAGTGAGTCGAAAGTGTAAAAATCCAAAAAGCATTTTCCACCATTTGCTCTGGATCATGAATAAAAGATACAACCTTAAATTCAAAAGTAATATATTTCTTAGTTAAGTGTATGCTTCCCTCTTGAATAACCATCTATTAAAGTCCTTGAATCTTCAGGAATAGTGTTCAGTTCTTTAAAAAAAAAAGTGTATTTAACACTAAATAATCAAGTAATTGTTTGGTCTTCATTATCAAAGTCTAACCAGTCAAAAGAGTGATACAAATATGGTCACAACACTTCAACTTCTCTCAAGAGTAAAAATGAGTTATCCAACTTAAGAACATTGATGTATCCACAACTACTTGCTTTGTTGCACTACTGTTGCATGATGTGGGCATGCACGCAAGCTGGAAGTCACTTTCATTACTCACAATATCTAGCCTGTTTCATTGTTTCAAAAGGAAACCTACAAAATAAATGCTTTTCATACATTTAAACAACTATCTACACTTTGCTTGAGGAATCATTACGTCTCATTCAGTCCAAACAGTTATTTGATAGACTTAGAATTACAAAATTGTAATTAGAACATTCCATTTACATGCTGTTAACATAAAATGAAGCCTCCGAAACATCTGGAAAATTAATTTGGTATGCCTTACGTTTTTATGAAAATCATGTATGTTATGTAGAAAGTGATGGGTAAATTGTGTCTTTTTTGGTTGATATACACTGTTTAAACATATTTGTGGGGCAACATCCTCATCTGCTAATATTTTATTGCTGAATGAAAAGGTGAGTTATGTGGGACACGTCTGCACTGTTTAAGAAAAATAGGTAAATCATATAGTAAATCTATATTGGTGAGTAAACAAAGCTGCCAGAAAACTGAGTGTGATTAAATATCTTTAGATATGTCATAAGCGATCATTGGGTGGGTGAACAATAAATCTAATTTGATTTTGTCCAGAGAAAATCACAAAAATGCAGTGTTAACATCCTTTTGAAGCCTCCGAAACCACTTTTTCTCTATAAAGTGTATTAGCTCAAAAAATTATTGCAGTATCATAATGTTTTTATTATTTTTGTTGTCTGTCTATGTCTGTTGATGATTTCATGGCATAATTTGGGGCAGACACTCAAAGAATTTATCAGAAATGTCAAATTAGATGTTTTTGCTGTTTCGGAGGCTTCAATGCGTCTCGGAGGCTTCACGTGTTAACGGAAAATTTGTATTGTCTCCTATTTTCAGAGAGTTTGGCGGATCTTAACTATTTTTGGTCTATTAGGTTAGGGCCCCATATCCTACATTTTGACATATAGATTATGTCGCTTCTCTTATCTATATTCATATTATTTGACTAAACACTTTGTTTCGGAGGCTTCAAAACTGCTAACGGAAATTTCACTTGATGGAATAAAATTATCACAAAATTTCAAATAGCCCTAGAATCAAGTAAACTTTGATGTAAGTCGAAAGTTTAGCTGTACCTTACTATTTTCAGCATAAAAGAAAGTAACCAAAACACATCCACTGATCATTACTGTCCATCAAAGTTTGTAAACAATTGTTAACGGAAAATGAAGCCTCCGAAACCTCAAATTTGAAGTCATAGTATTCTAAAATAAAGGGCCAGATACAAACCAAACTAATTTGGTCATTTCAATTGACCATACAACTATGCTTTTAACATAAAAAATTAGATCTCTGCAGTTGCTGTAGAAAATTATTAACATTTCAAAAATGTTATATGAATTTCAATGCAACAAAATAGTCATTTTTAGGGTACATATGTGACTGTCAAAACAAAACGCATCAATACCTGGACCTGATTATGCTACCCAAGGTGGCTACTCATAAGGTGACTCACATGGGAAAAAATCTTTGAGATCTGTAAATCTATGTGTTCAGGGTGGGCCAAAAGGCTAAAAATTGAAAGTTACACCCTTTACCGTAAAACTGACCATAAACAACCACTGTATTTAAGATTTGTATCCATATAATCAATGTTAAGTGTTATTAAATACCAAAATGTGAACAATAGTTATAGTAAAAATATTTTGAGACTAAACCGTCAGCAGTTGAGGTTCATTGAGAAAAAACACTGATATCTCCTTATATTTTAGGTTTTATTGCGGAAATTTCGTATGGTAAACTGTAGGATATTTTGTGATACAACAGACCTACAGTACACATATGCATCAAATGTGATATCTTGAACATTTTTTAAATCACTGCTCCCGAAGGTAAACTGGACCTTTAAACCATGGGTTTTTTTTTCATGTGTGTACATAGTTCTGTATGTGCGCGCGTAAGCTAGAGAGCACATCCAATATACACCTTTTTTAGGTAAATTTATTTGGCACCCTTTGCCCACACTGAAAAGAAATCCTTTGGCACTGTAAAGATGTTTAAGTACAATACAATGAATTGCAGTGCAAGTCATAAAGGAAGAATGATACCCATAGGTGTTAATAAAACTTGTTGCTTGGACACTGTATTTCATTTCGCAATGTGCATAGTCACGTACAATTGTAGATAGTGGTTACTTATGCAATGGATCAGATATCACTTTGTAGAGTCATCTTTGATCTCTCCTTTGGGTGATTACATTAAAACTTTTAATCTTTGCTCAATTCCGTACCGATTCTGTCCACGTGAAAAGCCCCCTCCGGACCTCCCACACAAGTCGAAGCCATCACCATCAAGAAGAGAAGTCTGATGTTTTCCTGGGAAGAGCCAGTATGTGGAAAGCGGAATGGACCCATCACGCACTATGACTACATCCTCTATGACTGGACAGGTGATAATCAATCCTTTTAAAGATGAAGAGTAATTTCTAGTTGATCAGTTGCAATGAAAACATCTCGACAGAAGAATTTCCTAATTTGAATAGTTTCTAGCTGTCTCTCAATCCTAAAAGTTTTGTTCATGTAAGGTATATTTATTTCATAATGGACATTACTCCATCACATTGTTTTACCCATTAGTTTTCATACATGTTCATATCACCTTCCACGTGCTCGTTTTTGCATGCTGGTACAGAAGTGTCTCATTTCTCTATGCATTGCAGAAGTCAAGAGAGAGTTCAGCACAATAAATTTGAAAACAATCCTAAAACTCATCAATGATTTAACATTTCTATAGATATACAACTGTACCTACAGTATACCTACAAAACATTTATGATACAAATATACACACACACACATACAATGTACATGACTACTACAGGCATTCTGTGTACATCTTGCATTTAAAGAGCATATGTACATGTATTTAAATACAGTGTACATTAAATTAGGACAATTTTGAGAATGGTTCAATTTGGGATGAATTGCCACTGTGATAGGTAGATGGTACTATACACAATGTACGTATTAGTTGGTATTGTGATTTGTGAATTGTGATACAGCTGTAAATTGTTCTTCATTCATAATCTGAACATGAGATAACCTATATCTATTATAAACCCTTTGCATACATTAAAGGTGCCATGGTTGCTAGTGGAAGCCAACCCTCTTTAAGCACAGAGAAGAAATTTAGTAACCTCACGCCCTACTCCTACTACAGCGTTTCGCTAAGAGCCCGCAATGATGACCTGGCCGGGGAATACGGGCCAAATTCCACTGCGAGGACAAGTGAAGCAAGTAAGTGAACTTGCTTTGAATAATCCGTTGAGGACGAGTCCCGAGTATACTCAAGCAAGCGTCTATGGGAAATGCATGTTGTAGCAAAATCAGTCCTTCGTCAACGGGCCAATATGTGACTGTGCGCATCACAAAAACAACAAATAGTCACACAAACTGATCTTACATGAGGACTAAAGAAAAACGAAAAAACAAACACATGTCAACCTATTTCGTCGATCTTCAGTTTTTTCACATTTTCTGAAGTTATCCTTATGCTTGGGATCATAAAATGAAAGTTGGTATGTGGTATGGATAAGATGTGTTGAAAGAGCGTGCTCAATTTGAACTTTGAAAACCTGATGATCCCTTTGATTGTTGCAAGGGTATTGTGTAGCCTGTTTTTTTTTGTTTTTTTTTACATTCATTGCGCAGAACATAGGTTTGTGAGATAAAGCACTTGAATGGACCCCAAACCTCAGAGCCTCTTTTCTCAGTACAGTCTTTTTTGGAGTGTGTGCTGCCTTTTCAATATTAGGATACAATAGGAGAGTCCATTTGAATTGAGTTATACATTCCTTTTTATGCCTCCGCCAGGAAGTGGTGCCGGAGGCATTATGTTTTCAGGTTGTCCGTCCGTCCGTACGTCCGTACGTCCATACGTCCGTCCGCACATCCGTCCGCATTCGTTTACGCGATAACTTGAGTAGTATTGACTGGAATTTTACCAAACTTGATCCAAGTATAAAGTATGATAGGGCAATCACTTGATTAGATTTTGGGTGAAATCGGCCAAAGGTCAAAGGTCAAAGGTCAAGGTCAAATCATTAAATTGTATCTGTTTACGCGATAACTCGAAGACTGGATTCAGTGAATTTCACCAAACTTTGTCTGAGGATGATATATGATGGGACAATTACTTGATTAGTTTTTGAGTGAAATTGGACAGAGGTCAAAGGTCAAAGATCAAGGTCAAATCCTAAAATTTATCTGTTTACATGATAACTTAAAACTGGATGAAGCAGCTTTCACCAAACTTGGTGCAAGTATGATGTATGATGGGGCAATTAGTTGAGTAGATTTTAGTGACATTGGCAAGAGGTCAAAGGTCAAAAGGTCAAGGTCAAAT
Organism: Diadema antillarum; assembly: GCF_040938485.1. NCBI lineage: Eukaryota > Metazoa > Echinodermata > Echinoidea > Diadematoida > Diadematidae > Diadema > Diadema antillarum. The sequence continues at coordinate 484,712 of NW_027272062.1, read as the reverse complement.
GCTAAAAACATTGCTATTTCCCCATATCCGTGCAATGCCAGAAGGTATTTTCTTGAAACTTAGTGTTGACATGTACTACTGCATAAAGATTCTCCAGAGAGAGTTTCATGTCATAAGGTCAAAGGTCAAAGGTTAGGTGAATATATCACTTTTTCACTTTTCTCGCAAATGGTTCAATGTATCTTCATGGAACTTGGTACATATGCATGTACTGACTAGCAGGGATTTTCTAGGGAATGTAGGGGTCATGGGTCAATAGCCAGGGGTCAAAGGTCAAGGTCAACTCCTCAAAATGTTACTATTTCCCTCATATATTATTATATGCAATGCTTGCATTATTATTTTTAAAACTAAAACTTGATATACAAGTGTATACATGTATTCCCTAATGGAGATTCTCTGGGAAATTTCCAGCCAGAAGGTCAAAGGTCAAAGGTTAAGGGTCAAAGGCCAGGTTTGAATGCAAAAAAAAAAATGTTTTATACTATAATTACACTCTTTCTTCATACCTTGAAAATTACTCAGTGCATAAACTTATAAAAAGGTCGGTCAGAAGTCAAGTAAAAATTCTCAATTCCCCAAATACAGGTACCTGCACTCTTTAATAGACAATTATAGTGAACCTAGTTAAAGTGAACATTCAAGATATTTCTGACAAACCTGTCATTTCAGTATTTTGTCAGTTTTGTGAAACTGTCATAACACATTGTGAAGACATTGTACCATACACCTATTGGGAGAATCATGCATTATGGCGGAGGTATCAGTCGCCATAGCGACATTTCTAGTTTTACATTCATTGAAAGGAAAAATGTGACTATGATCTCAAAGAAAGCAACCCTAATGAGTCCAAAAACAGTATACATTATCTAAAAAATGCAATAGTTCATAATTATATGACAATTTCATACAGAATGTGGAATATTATACAACAAATTTCACACTACCCTTTTTTTTTTTGTTTCAGTAGCCATACAAAACCATTGTAATACTTTAATGACATTCAAGGAGATAATGTATACGATTTTCTTAAATTTGATCTCTTTGGTTTTAGTGAAATTTTTGCTTACTCGTCCATTTTTTGGTTATATTGTTTTTATTCCCAATCACAATATTCTTAAGATTACATTTCTCTAGCTGCATTGAGTAACATTTTATTTCTTTCTGTTCTATATCATCTTTGTGAAAGTTATGTTGATATGGAAGACATTGTGTGTCTTTTGTACTGTATCAAGACATCTAGTTCTGAACATATTAGGAAAGGCTGAATGAAAAGATGACAACAAAGTTCTCTACAAATGTCATAACAACTTATTGTTACAGTGCCTACATTCTTGTTTGATTCCAATAGCATTGTGTTTGTGCACAGCATTGCTAATATCAATTGTAAAACACACATGATTATGCATCTACTTCCACAGAACCTGCTCGTCCGCACAATGTGAGTGTTCCCCACTCTTCCCCTAACTACCTCGTCATCCAATGGCGATCTCCGTACCCCCCAGAGGGACGCATCATCAACTTTTACATCTTGTACTGGGAGACCGTGAGAGAAAACAGCACCGTCCATAATGTTAGCATCCCTTGCTTTCAGGAGGGCTGCCTGATCCAGAATGCATCGCCCTGCCAGCTGCTTGATTGCCAGAACCCAGACGTCATGCACACACACAGCGTCATGGGTCTCAAGCCTGACACAAATTATTCCATTCAGGTGCGACAACTTGTCGGTTATTCTGCTCCTCTGCGTTCGCCTTTACCCTCAACAAGACTTGGTACTGGCTTATTTGAAGAAAAGGAGAGTTGTTCCTTCTCTTTTTCTGGCCATCTCTCTTATATTTACATGAAAAAAAGAATATGCAGTCTGAATAACCGTATTAATAATATGGTTTTTTTTTTACCGGTAAAAGTGTTTGATGTTGAGTATCATCACTTGTAATTCTTATTCTCCACTGTTCTTGCAGTAAAGGTTGAGACAGACACATTGCGGTACATTGGCCTTAACTCTTTACGCAGTGTACATTGTGTGCCACATTATTCTGAGACAGCAATGTAGTCATGCTTTGGTCAAAACTTTGTTGTTCAAATCTATGTAACTTTCATAGATTTTTGTTACCCTGGACATGTAATGAGCAAAGATGTAGAGAAAATGCCAAGCTTTGCTTTGATGTACATGTGAATTGTATGACAAATCTATGATTGTTTTTCTTTGAAATTAGCAGTAGATAAGGTGTACATTATTGTAGAAGCATTTGAACACAACACAGTTACAGAAAGTTAAAATTTATGTGCAAATCCAGTACATCCTGTCATGGTTAATAACCATATAAAATGCAAGCTTTATGTGACAGGAATAAAATTGCGAAAATAAAAAAGAAATTGAGCAAAATATGCGAACTTGGCACATAAAGAGTTAATTCACATAGGTATAAAGTGTAAATCTAATCTGTCGTTTAGATTTAGTCCGTGGACTTAAGCAAGCATGATGTAGGCTCACTTTTCATATGAGCACATGAGTGTATTAGTGCCTGCTTTCATTGTTAAAGTCTGTTTGCACATGTGATGTGTCATGCACATTTACATGCTAAAAAATCAACATTATGTATAAAAGACAGAGGAGATTTACAACCTACTACACTAGTCTTGTGAATTTCAGCCAGTTGTGTTGATCTGTTTGTGCTAGAAACAGTGCAAGAGAAAAGATGGTTTCAAAACAGTGAGTGATATACCATTTTTCCTGTTACCATCATGGTTTTGGTTGGATTGTAGATTTACGCCATTTTTGCCTAACTTGCACACACACTCACACAGGTACGTGCTGAATCCATCATCGACATAGGACCACCTGCCCCACGGACTCCTATCGTACAGCTTACAGCAGAAGGAAGTAAGAGACTATGTTACCTTTTTGTCTCAAACTGCAGACTGGGAGTTGGGACGAGGGGATCTGGGAAAGTGACATTTAGTTATCCTTCTCTTTTGTCTGTGTGTCTCTGTTATTTGTCTGAAGTCAGAATTAACATTTAACAGGTTATTTTGTTCTTTTGGACTTAAATTGTAATTTCCATCCATTAGTGGCATTCAGACAAAGTAAGGACAGAGCTATTGTACATGCATACTTACCCACTGTCCGTACAATCGTGTATTTAACTTTTCATAAAGGACATCCCCTATTTTTGCACTTTAAAGTGCCATCTCTTCATATATATATTTTTTTCATTTTGTCTCTTTGTTTTTCAAAACCTGAATGAAGTAACGTGTAGGAAATTCGAGAATTTCCCCATTTCCTATGAATACATGCATACATGTATATGTACTGATGTGCATATACTCTTGGGAGATCTTCGTATTCTGCAACTGTCCAAGGTCATGTGCTTTTAAGTTCAAATTTCATGCAGGTCACATACTGCAATCTAACTTTAAAATGCTTTTTGTGTGAAGTAAATTTTCCACTGTTGCTTCAAACTTGATCATAAGATGAAATGGGAAATTGTGGGTTGTTTTATTCCAGGTTTTCGTGATCCTTTTTTTTTTCTTGAATAGTGCAATGACATATACCCTACAAGCCCCTTTTCATTTTTTTAAAAAACCTCTTGCACACTGTTCACTTTCAACTCTAGTAACTTTTGAAATGATGATGCTCCTGCATTTAAAAGATTGGTGCTGGTACAGTGTGTAGTTATGAATAGAATGTACCTAATGAGTATGGCAAATCATAAAGCTTAGAAGGATAATCCCTGCAGTGCTGTTACTTAATAGAGTTTGATATCCTGTTTTTCATTCCATTCATTGCACAGAGCACCACTTGATTGAGCATCTGACTTTACCCTAAAATTTCAAAGCCTCATTTGTCAGTTAATACTTTCCAGAAGGTGACCAGATTTAATGTGCCCATACATGTACATTTGATACGCCCATAACTAAAAATTCATATCTAGCGACTTTGTGATGGTTTTGTGGTGCAAGGTCACAAATGTTACAGTTTACATGGTAGACACTCGTGGAATGAAAACATTTTTCCAGTAGTGAGCAAACCTGAGTGAGAAATGCACTTTAGGTTCTGTACAATGACTTCTTTGCCTGTATATTATATGACTATAGCATAGCTGTCTTCATACAACTGTATATCCATTGTATTTTACTATGTTAACTCTGTGTTTGCCATATTTTGCATGCCTGACTCAGTTGACGGTTTGCTAGCTTTGCATATTTTCTTCAAATGCACAATCGCTCACCAACGGACCACTAAATCCTCATATGCCCTAGTGCATTGGAAGTGTTACAGCCATAGCTTTTTCATATTGTGTAGGATTCATATCACATTAGAGCTTGCAGTATGTCTGCAACTTTGCTGTGAAATGCATTTTGTCGCACAAACACTTTCACAAACACTCACATGGCTGTGAAAATGGAGTGTTTTTCCAATTAAGTGCTCATGCTGTGGTCTAAAAATGATGTGGCACACATACACATGTAGACCTACAGATAGGGGGCATCAATGCGCACAAGAGTTAAAAGATGTGGTTACATCTGTATCTTCATAGTGTAAGGTATTCATCTGCCCGTCAATTAATTTGTTTGTTTGTTTGTTTTGTTTGTGTGTTTGTCAGTCTGTTTGTATGTGTTTTCTGTCTGTCTAGTAGTGTGTTTTGTCTCTCCGTTTCTGTGACAGAGCCGAGTGCCCCAAGAAATGTGAGCATCTCAAATATTGGTGAATCTTCAGTGACCATCAGCTGGACTGTGCCTGAATACCCGAATGGAAGAATCAGTCAGTATAAGGTACTGCTACCAGATACATCTTCCATCACTCAATTTGTCATCTGAAGAGACCATCGGAATGTTTAAGTTTGCCTTTTATTATTAAAAAAATTCAATTTCTATGTTCTTATTATTTATATATTTTTTTGTACTGTCATACAAAATCAGCAAAAACTCATGTACAAATGTAAGTAAGAAGAAGCTTGATAGTAGCTTGCATTATTTGATAATGCTGTAGATTTTAAGACTGTATAATAACACTGTAGGCTGTTATGTACTGTAATTACAACTACTATGTTTGACTGATTTGAACAGCTGATCTAATAACACTGATATATTTACAGTGTTTTAAAAGTGGGTGCTCTCGTGTTGTGCTTTTATGGTTTTTATTTCCAACAATTTCATCAATCAAATTGTTAAAAGGGTGAATTCAATTTCAATTTCAGTTGTACTGTATCTATCAGTCTTTACACACATGTAGGCAAAATCTGTACACTGAGTTTGTGTTGTATGTCATTTGATAGTTGATATGAAATGATTGCTTAGACTTTATTATACTTGTTGCATGACTGTGTCCATGCAATATGTACATGTCAAAACTGCACATGTACAAGTTTATTCTGCTCTTGTGGTCATATTTCAATCATATCCATTGTACATGTAACTTTGCATTAAAAGGGCACTTGATCAAGAATGCATTTTATACTCTGACACAACCACTGCAGATACTGATTAAAGTCAAGCGCAAGCCACTCGAGCCATCATTCATCCCAAGTACAAGTGACGTTCAGGTTATACCTCTAGAGGGCGACGTGTGGGAACATATTTTGCGAGACCTGGAAGCGGCAGTCTGCTACGAGGTCGGTGTAGTGGCAGCAACAAGTAAAGGCGGTGATGGGGACCGTAGTCTGTTTGTGGAAGCTTGTACAAAACCTCCGTCAGGTAATACGTCATGCCATATCATTGTAGTGTGTTTATAGTGACAACTACATAGTAAGTCCTGTAAAACAAGAAATTTACACATGCGTGAAACTTTGGTGAATTTTTGGAGAAGCCAAGATTTGCGACAGTGTAATGCAAGCAAAAGTTTTTGCCGACACAATGTTTTGAATGAGGTATGAGTACAGAGGGATACATTTTGAAGAAAACTCATACATGTATCTTCACCTCTCTACTTGATAATCGCTTGCGTATATCTTTACAGTAATATGCTTTGTCCGTTGTGGACTACTTGTAACACAACATTGTCTGACTCCTGGAGCTTAAGTAAATTTGTTCCCAGTTCAACGTGTGACTGCAGGCAACCAGGGATAGCCTGGTGGTTGTGTCGCTGCCCGGAAAGCAGTAGATGACAGGTTTGATTCCCGCTGGTTCCTGCTTTTCTGACATGTTTGGTAAAAATGTCGATAGGCTGCAAATTTCATTTGGTGACTCTTGTTGTGGAAAACATTACACTTCGTGATCTAAACTCAGGGTGTGCAATGCTACATTAAATAGAGAGAACACTTGGTCTTTGGAACTTGTATAACCTCCATCAATGACTTTTCAAACTCTTTCTATGGAACAGTTTCCATGCCCCTTCCCTGCTAGTCAAGCTTTGTATAGTAGGAAAGAGATTGATATGCCAGATGATGTGCCAGTTGGGAAGATAAAAATGGGATGGCTTTAAACCCATTCAGGACTGATTTTGCTATTCCATTCATTCCCCATAGACACCTGCCCGAGTATACTCGGGACTCGTCCTCAACTGGTCGATAATTGAAGCCCGCTTCTCTTTACAGCCACATGCAGTCACTTTTCTTTCATTCTCATGTTACAGACTTACCAATGCCCAGCCCACCAATGATTCAGATTTCACCAGGTAGCAGCAAACCAATCATCATGATCAACGCTGTGGAGTCCAAGTACATCACGTGAGTGAATATTATTAAATTGCTTGTCATGAATATGACTGGGGATTCTAGTAGAATAATCTAAATGATATTAGACATGCTATGAAATGTGAGCAATGCACACACTCAAGCAAGAACTTCCGAAAAAGCATTCACCCCAATTTGACCTGCCTGTACTGAGGTCAGTGAAGCAATCGTAAACACTCTTTCCAAGCTCAATTAAAGAAAGTGAGCATAAACAGTGCTCCCGTGAACGATGTTTTGAATCAGCGTTTTGAATCAGCATTTCAAGGCACTGATTCTGCCTTTACAAATTGAGCATAAACACACCCTTTGTTTGCAAGGATAGGTTGAGTATATGAGTTTCCCCTGCCTGCTCTGATATTCCAAGTCCTAATCTGTGTTCTTGGGGCTTTGTGTCCCTTTACTTAGTTAGTAATACCTGCAGGTACAACGTGTATATGGAAATAATGACTTTTAAAAACTCTATATTGTGCAACTTCTGCAAGCCTCTGCAAAGCATGCCATCAAGACTGCAACGCTTGGTAGATCGCCACAATCTCATGAAAAGAATTCTGCACATATATACTTTTCAGACATGTCCTGGTGAGCGTCACTAGGATAAACCCCACCCCAAGTCGCCGGAGGAGGGAAAACCAACTCAACGCGTACCACGCCAACCCAAACTCCTACATCGGGGCCAAATTCAGTAGGGACGAATTTCCAGTGAATTTCACCCTTGGAGACAATCAGACCTATGGTGGATATTACAACGCTCCACTGGTAGAGGGTGCATCCTATGAAATACGCACCGGTGTGGTCAGCGATACTGAATACAGCGTAAGTTCATCAAAACTAACCAAAAATCTTTTACCCTTGATGAAAAAAAAAAGATAGAATGGAAAACAAAAATAAAGTAGTAAAAAAGAAAATCTTTAACATGACTGTAATGTGTAAAGTTGTACTTCATGTATTACAGAAAGTGGAAATTTAGTAATGTGTACTGTTAAAAAAGAAGCTTGGTCATAATACTTGAGGCAAATACAAATTTGGCAAGGAAGCATTACTGACAGACCAAAACCAGCTTTTACATTGTATATCTAATGGCAAAATACTGATTTTCTTGTATGTTAGTATTCAAGAAGAAAAATCTACGCAATGTCACAAAGGACTGTATGATTTGTGGGTATGCCTTAAAATAGTGAATGTTTGTTTCAACAAAGCTGGTTTTAGTGTACATGTTTTGTTTTGTTTTGTTTTGTTTTAATGTAAAATGTGCTTGACAATTTTATGACAGGTTGCAAATTCGCCTCCTAAACTTGAGAGGTTATGAAATGTGTGATTCCAGCACACAGATATTATGTGTGTCAAACAGACATAATTTTAGAACTCTTCTAATGTCAAGCCAGTATTCTCATTTACTGTAACTTGAATTACTTTGGCTAAAATCTGTGAAAGAAACATGATTTTTTTATAGGGTTTTAATTCATGTAGGAAGAATTGTACATTGTTAGAGACAGAAGTAAAAGATCTGTTGTATATACATGTACTGCAGCCATGCCTGATGGCATATCTGATCGTCATGATTTTTTACCTCATTTGTTTTTTTGCAGAAATCTGTTGTGTTTGGTGATCCAACTAAATTTAATGGTAAGACTTCATTCCATATCTTGCCAGGATGTTTGCTTCGTTTTGCAAATCGCATCTTTCTACAACTTTCTATACTGCATGGTAGACAGCTTTTAAAAATTCAAGTCATCGAAATGAGTTTTCCTGGACTAGATTGGAGAGCAGAGCAAATCTGAGTTTATTTTGAGTTGATGTGATGATGCTTGAAGGGATCAAACAGTTTTGGTTGAGACTTAATTTCAGGTTTCTAACTTTTTTTGGTGAGATAATGAGAAACCTCTTATGAAATATGAAAGAGCATGTAATTCTATTAGGAATTCAACGTTCATTTGATGAAAATTGGTTTTGAAATGGCTGAGATTTAAAAAAAAGGCGATTCTAATAAAGTGTGGAACTCACACTTTATATGACGATCCCTTTGTTTTGCTTTGTTTTTAGATGTTTGAGTCATTCCAAACCCAATTTTTGTCAAATAAACTTTGAATTCCTCGTAAAATGGTATGATCTGGACTATATCATAAGTGTTTTCTTGGTACGTATCTCGTAAAGAGTTAGAAGCCCAATTCTCATCTCCACCAATAATGTACCATCCCTTTAATTGGCAGGAAGAGAAAAAAAAATAACTACAACTATACACAAGCTGCAGTCCTGCCGTGCAAAGTACAATTATTGTATGAAATATATAGTTCCATAGTCATGCCTCTTGAGTCAACTAAACAAGCAACTCCTGATTTAGCTTTCTCTTCGAAGTGATTTACTATCTATTTCTGTTGGCTGTGTTTATCCACCATTCTGTGCCAGCAAATGCACCACTACTTCATTGTGTTCCATATGTTGTTTAAGTTTCTAAAAATGCAGACCTATAGCAGAAAGATGAAGGTGGAGTGGTCAAGTGCACAGTGCTTTTGGTAACAAGTGTATAGGATATATTCGGCCGACCTTGCCTCAGTGTTTACATCATTGATTAAGCAAGACACTCTTAATGTCCACAATGCTGTTCTCCACTGATGTGTACAAACTTGTAATGAGTAACTGATTGGAAGCTATAAAAATGGCCGCCTGACTGCTCTGCTCCTCAGGGGAGTGGGGTGCGTGGATTGTGGGTTTGTGGGTTTGATTCCAGTTACTGAGGTAATGATATACGTTGTAGAGTATCACAACATGATAGAAGAACATTATCTTTGTATGTAAGAAAACAATCAACTAAACAAGAAAACAAAGCTGATATACATGTAATATCATTATCATTGCCACCATTTTAAATTCTTAATGTCTTTCCTTTGATTGTACCTTACACAGCTCCAATAATCAGCAAGCCTGTAAAACCAAAGTCCGGGGTCGGCGCTGTAGTGGCAGGAATCATGGTTGCTTTAGTGCTGATAGTCGTGGCAGTGGTTGTAGGTTTGTATATCAGGTGAGTCTGGTAATGATGATGATGGTAAAACAAGTAAAAATGGTTCGAGTCCTCCAGCATTAACTCCTTATGTGCCACGGTGGAAACCCCCTGTGTGCCACGTTATTCTGAGACTGGAAGGTAGTCATGCTTTGAGAATGATTTCCGTTTTTCCAATGTGTATAACTTCTACAGATTTCTGTTAAGATGGGCATAATAGCAGGTAAAGTTTAAGAGGAATGCCAAGCTTTGTTTTGATATAAATTGTATGACGAATCTATTTTCAATTTTCTTTTAAATGACCACTTGCTACATTACTGTAAAGGCATGACTTTTGCATGTAAAACCGTGACAGTAACTTCGTACGAGCAAATCTAGTTGGGAACACGGCTTGATAGTCAATCACCACATAGAATGCAAGCCGTATATGAGAGAAACAAAAGCACGAGATACGCTTTCATTGTGCAGCGGGATTAGCAGTGATTAGCCGATTTATCGATCGGTTTTGGCGGCTTTGTTTGTTGAGCAGAATATGCGAAGTTGGCACACCGTCGACTGAGTCGGACATGCGAACGTGGCACATAAAGAGTTAACCAGTATTATTCTTAATATGATGGGTGACAATAAGAATGATCATTGCCCTGTTGTAATAGTGATGGTAATAATGAGCATTTGAGACACAACATACAGTCAGACCTGTCTGTAGTGGGCAGCCAAGGGAGACAAAAAAACACAACAACAACAAAACAAAAAAACAAGTAGTGGCTATGGACAGGTGACCACTATAGATCCACAGAATATTTGACATGGTTTTCTCTTGTGGGGAATTTTTCAGTGGCTGTATACAGTAGGTGGCCACTAAGGCAGGTTTGACTGTAATCGTAAAGCATTGAGGATACTATGATCAACATAATGCTAGGCAGTTTATTTTTGAGGATTGTAAATTGTATTTTCTGCAAATTAGAGATAGTTTGATTTGTACCTTGAATTCATACAGCTAAAGAAAAAAAAAAACATTGAATCAAGAGAAACCATACTTATAGGTGGCACATTTTCATTGTGCTGTTAACGTACTGACCCACTTCATTGTATTTAAAACTTGTTGATGACTGCGCTACTATAGGCAAAATTTTTTTCTTATCAAAATTTGTTTCATATAATTGTATTCAAATTGTATTATGAAACTCAGATTTTAACAGTAATTGGAAATTCACACACTGATACGAGAAGAGAGGAAAAATGTTCTCACTGTATCCTCATTTAACAGAAGAGTAATAAAAAAATAAATCAAATAAAGTAAACACTAAAACAATGTGAAAGAAATGTCATATAGTTATCAAATATTGGCTGTGGTATTTTGGTCAATATGTGGCCTGTCATCACAAGAGAAAAGTGACAAGTTCTTTAATAATCAATTTATCTGCGTCGCATAATTTCAGCATTGTAAAAGTCAACATATTATTCAACATTTGCTTCAAGGGCTGTTTCTTCCAGAAGTGTTTCTTTTTGTACAGTAACTCTGAATTCCATCTTTCTGAATCCAGAGGCCTAATCATCATGTAGCAGTAGAATTATTGGGTGGTTGGTTATGGAAAAGTTAACCTGTGACATTTTAGTGTTGTACATTGCACTGAGATGTGATTGTTAAAGTCTGGTGCTGGTTTTGTCCAGGAGACGTCGAATGGAAAAGAGCGATCCTACCAGGTCAGTGTTCTATGCAGGCAAGCCGTCTGCTTCCAGATCTAGGTGAGTAGCAGCTCCTCTCTCAATTGATTTTGACTCAGTTTCTGTATCTCAAAATGCCCTCATTCGCTATTTAGATGGTGGTGGCAAAGGTTAATGTGATCCAGGAAGCTACAGATTGTATATGCCTGTAGAAATAGAAATCGCATGTGATATTCGCACATGATGTTGATGCAGATTTGTTTTTGAGTTTTTGTTCCTCTCACACATAGAAAACCCAAGACAGAACTACTTAGCTACTTTATGTACTTCAACAAGTTCAGTCACCAACTAGTCACATCATTAATATTCATGCACAACCGATTGGCACTTTAGTCACATATTGTAGACACTGAATTAGTTATGTAATCCATCACACTCCTATAGTCACCACTTCATGCACCTTATGTGTCACACATACAGCGCTGTAGGCACCATTAGTTTCATTATTAGTCTTAGCATATCACCACCAGTCAAACGATGAAATGATAAAGTTTCAAAACATATGTGCTGTTGGGCAAGCCAGCAGATATATTATGCTGATTGGCCTAGAAAGCATGGTTGAGAGCAAAGAAATTGCTGAATGGTGCAGAAGTCTAATAAACGTATTCTTAAAACAACACAGACTACTGGCCTTTTGTCTTTTTCTCTTTCTGAAAGCTACAACAATGAAGTCCCCCTGCGGCATGTTTCGACACTAGGCAGAGGTGAGTGCAGTCTTGTTGCATGAGGGAGAACCATGATTACTGTAGAAGTGGAATTTTTTTTTTTTTGCATGAGTAATTTTTCATGCTTGGTTGGGTAAGATGAATTTTGCGTGTTCTTATATCCGCGGGATCAGGGCATTGACTACTGGAACATATGGCATGCAAAAATATGTGCGTGCTTTTATTTTGGCACTTGTGTCTGGTTGTGCGAAATACGCAAAAATTTCCACCCCTTGAAAATGTCCACTTTTAAAGTAATCTGTTGCCCAATGTTGTTAACCTTGTGTGGTGTGTAGTATAAATCTCTGAGGATGATTGTATTTCCCATTAACAGTTTACTATAGGTACACTTCATGTCTTTTTTTTTCTCTCTCTTATATGCGATACATGTAATAGATATGCATATGCACATTGCAGAGCACGTACATTGTACATGCGTTTGTCTCAGTTAACCAATTTTGGGAGAAATAAGTCTGAAAACGTGACTCATAAGAGGTGATGTTATTTTCAGATACACGCTCAGTGGATGGCCTGTCTGATGCCAGCGTTCACCAGGAGGACCCCGCGATCTATGCGAACTTTGAGGAGAGCAGTAGTGCGCACCAACCCATCGCTCTCAATGACCTCATCGACTTTGTGGCCAGGAAGAAAGCCAGTCCTATGTCAGGATTCAGACAAGAGTATGATGTAAGCCGCCATTGTCTGCTTTCTTACCACTCATGGCTGTACCTTTGTCTTATGGTTTGTGAAGGGGGAAAAAAACAAAACAAAAACGTGTAGCATTTGTGGAGGCCAAAATAGTAGGCGTGGTACTGTGGTGGTAGTGGTGGTGGCAGTAGCAGTGATAGATGCTTTGGTGACAGTAATTGAGGGGGCAACAGCATTAGTAATATGGTAATGAGTTGTGGCTGTTGTAGTTGTAAAAGTGGTATGGGTGGTACTGGTACAGTAGTTGTTGTATTTGCAAATGGGATTATAGTGGTATTAGCATAGTTGTAGTTGTGGGATGTTGTGTGTAGTAGCAGCTGTAGTGGCAGAAGTGGTTCTGGTAGAAGTGGTAATGCTAATAGTAGTGGTAGTGGTGGTAGTAGAAGTAGTAATAGTAGAAGGACAGTATTTGAGGCATACTCGTGCAAAAAGGATATCTGTTACTGGGGTACTCATGGTACACCGTATATGGGGCAAGGTTTACACATAGACATTTGCTGTGAATATGATCATACTTTGTCCATTTTGCAACTGGCATGGGTGCTCTGTTTTTTTTGGCAAAGTCTGCTCTCATCAACCTGATACGGGGGGGGGGGGGGGGGGGGGGGGGGAGGGGAGGGGTTGGGAGAAGTGTGATTTAGTACCAGAGGGAGTATCAGTTAAGCCACAATGTAACTATTGGATGACTCTTGCCTATCCTTTTGTAGAGACTGTCACTGTATGTGATGAGGCAAAGGTTGACAGATTGACAATCAGTGCTTAGGCATCAGTGCTGATCAGTAAAACAAACCATACAAGCAGAAGACCTATTCGGCAAAGAGCTTGATGAGTCTAAATTGTGGAAATCAAAATATCATACAAATTCCTTTTCTCTCTAGACTATTCCTTCATCTCAGCTGCATCCGTGGGATGTTGCAGAAAAACCGGAGAACAAGAGGAAGAATCGATACAAGAACATTATTGCTTGTGAGTTTTCAATAGTTTGCACAACCCATTGACAGTATATCATGTTCTGTGTTATTCTGTTCTATAGGTCGCATGTGGGAAGTTGTGTGTGTGTGTGTGTGTGTAGACAGCAGTCCATGATTGCAACATTTCTCCATCCTTTGTGATGTTGATGTATTTTTGTCAAAAGAGAGAGCTGGTTGTCAGTTTTGGTAATGTCATAATGTCTGTTGAATAGCTGCCATTGCTTGTATTTTGTAAGCATCTTCAAATACTAGTACTGTGTTGTATGAATATTTTTGAGGAGTTTTAGTTTTGCCATTGTTGTATTGGTAAAATTGACTCATATCAAGGAAATCATAAACAACTCAAAATATTTCATCCTTTAAAAAGAAGTATAACTTTGCTGCCAAGTTAGTGAATAGTTATCCTTTGTTTATTGAAGAGGAAAGAAACTTGATTTTAATTCTGTTGCTGTGCCACTTCAGCCATCCGTAAGATTATTTTGCAAGTCCTTATATTCTCAAAATACAGTATTGTATTATAATGCTTGTGAAATGTACAGCGCATACAGTACATTCTCACCAAATGTTTCCCGCCCTTGTGGGCTGGACAGACTAAGCCACACATTTCTTTTAAAGAAATACAACAGCCACCACTTAGTGCGGAGCATTCCAATGTAGAATTTATGTATTTTGAGATATTCTGAAATGAACACACACACACACACACACACACACACACACACACACACACACACACACACACACACACACACACCAAACACACAAATGACATTGTATGGAGTAAATTGTGAATGCCTTCTCTTCCTGCACTGGTTTTGACTTTCTGATCACACTTCACTTCCTCTATCACATTAGATGACCACTCTAGAGTCAAATTGACCCCATTTGAGACTGACCCTCATTCTGACTACATCAATGCCAGCTACATTGATGTAAGTACTACATTTCTTCCTGGATACGTTTAATGCTGCAAGAGAGTACATTGAGAGAAGATGTTTTTTTCGCACGCACAGTCTTATTCCTTTTCTACACATATGTGTCAGGAAGTAACATATACACCATGTCCCCCATATGGTGTATTTTGCGGCACCAATGGGTCTTGAACCTGGTAGTAGTGGAATTTAGTTTTCCGTGATTCTTGTCAATAATGAACTACAATCTCCTTTGTGCTTGTAGCAGTTGTCGTAAGCACAGCTCTTTTTCTTGACAGTTGTAAGAAGCATTATTCTTGATCTTATTGTATTCGGCTGAATGCAGTGTATGGTATGACATAGATTACTATGTTTACAAAAGAGATAATCTTTTGAAGAGTCTACTAATCTTTAATCAGTGGAACTTAATTTGAATACTCAAATATATTTTTGATTGTATTTTGATAACAAGTGGCATTACTTTGTAAATCAGACATAACTATCATGTTACACTGCATATGACAAGTCAAAATTATTACATATCTAAAAAGAAGATGATCTGAAGTTGAGTTTAAAATTCCCTGCAATTTAATTGTATTTGATATGTTTTCTAATGCATATGTCAGTAACAAAATGTTATCTTCTCTGTGATCTAGGGCTACCAATGCCCAAAGATGTACATCGCAACACAAGGTATGTATGTGTGACTGAATCTCACTGTACAACTATTCTGAGAAATAATAGTAACTCAAATCTGTGACTAGAAGCAGGGCTGAGGAATTCTTGATTTGTCTCTGGCAAAAGATATATGATCATCCATATAAGGCATTTTAGGTAATTTTAAAAGCATATACAGCTGTTCAGTATTTTGATTTTCATTTGCAATATCGGAGCATATTCAATGAAACATATGAGCTAGTGTATCAATTCCCCGTAGTGTGGTATATGAATGACTACTGTGGTACAGTGGTAAATGTGCACGCTCTTGCTGCATTACAAGTGCAGAAACTCTCGCCACAAGTGCAAGTCACAACTTTATACATATTGCAGTTTTGAGTTATTTGACAGCTAAGTCAGCAGAGGTTGACATTTTGATATAATTCGCTGCAATCAGCAATAATCAGTGTCTTTGATTGGAAAGTGTAAGGAGCCCTTTGCTCATTAATACCCCTATCCCTTTAACTTATTTTTACCACTTTATCTATCAAAGCTGAACTGTTTCTACTTTGATATCACGTTAATACATGTACAGTCTTCAGACTAAGGACAATTTAGAGGACATGCATGTTTGAAATGAAATGAAATGGAATGAAATGGAATTTTATTCATATTCCACATACTGCTTGTTGTGGACATTACATAATGATATATATACAGAGTATTTATTATATAATTATACAAAATGTTGTGACATTTTTGCATGTAGTTACAAATGTGGAGGGAACTGCTGAGAAGCAGTGCTTGTAAAATGTAGACCCCCATGGAACACAGGCAAATATGATATCAAAGAAATCCTTAGAAATCCTTGTTAGTCGAGAGAGGTCTACTGTCATATTTTGCTGAAATGCTCAATATTTTAAGATTAGATTTAGAGTTCATACCACACGGCTTATGTGCTTTGTGATGGTTGCACCCCCTACTCCAGGACCCAATGTAGAAACAGTGAAGGATTTCTGGAGGATGATATGGCAGTACGACTGCCGCAAGATTGTCATGCTGACCAACCTCGTGGAAGGGGGCAAGGTAGGCCAACGGTGATGGTTGTGTTATGGTTACTGTATGCAGAATGTATGTACACTCTGTCATGAGGGAGCTATTGTGGCTGACAGGTTACAACTACTGCAATACATACACTCGTAGTTGCATGTATCAGCAGGATGCAAATTTCATTTTCAATAATGATAATAATAATAAATCATTTATTAAGCGCAGAAACTATGTCTATATATTCTACTGCGCTTCAAGAGCTCATAAATTCCTATGTTGCACAATGCTACATGGGAAGTAAAAAAAGAAATACTAGTAGGCCCATGCTAAAACAAAAAAAGTTTTCACTTTTGATTTAAAACTGTCTAAAGTCTGACATTTCCGAATGTCTAATGGTAATCTATTCCACAATCTAGGGGCTGCACAAGAAAATGATCGGTCACCTAAGGTAACTTTTGTTTTGATTTGGGGTATCTGCAATATCAATCTATCATTTGTACTGCGGAGATTATGACCATGAGTCTGAGATTTAAAGTTCAACAATTCACTGATAACTAGGGGCCTGACCATTCAGAGCTTTATAAACCAGATCTTGAAATCAATTCTTTGGCGAATGGGCAGCCATTTGTAATTTGCTTGCAATAGATTGAAAGGCTCTGGCAAGAAGCTCGTTTTGCTGACGTGATTTGTCAGGATGATGAGTTGTTTGTGATAATTTTGAGATTAAAAGAGAAAAAATGATTATGACCGTAGGTGCACAACTTTTATTCTTGAAGAGCTCTCCCTGGTTAGTGGTGGGTTGGCAGAATGTTACATTATGATCGATCATGCCCCAGCAATCACTTTTCCCAATAAGTTGCATGCAATGGGTTGATGCAGCTGTGACACAATAGCTACAAAATGTTTTCAAAGCATTAAATAAGATGACAAGGTATTAATTTCTGCAAGAAAATCAGTCATTTCTGGTGTCACAAGCCCAAAGCAAAAAATTGGGTCAACATACTCTACCTTTTTACTGTAAGAGTGGACATTTCGGTGGCACCAGAATCTTGCGCAAACATAAAAGCATGCAAATATTTTTACTTGTTATTCGTACATGTATGTACCACTGTGTGAGGTCTTGATTCTGCAGAATCAAGAATATGTTCTATTCATCTTATATGCTGCCAAGTGCAAAAAAAGTACTTGCATAAACATATCAACTTTAACAGTATAATTTTCGGCTCTGTCCTGTGTAAGTGTAGTCTTGCCACTGATTGACAAATCGCCCTACATAGATTTATGTAAGCACTGATTTGATCAGTGTTTTTGGTAGCCATGATAAAAAATCATGGGCGAACGTACTCGAGCAGGATTTGAACCTACGTCGATGTAGGGCAATTTGTCATATTAGTTGCAATAAAAACACCTCGACAGAAGAATTTCATGAATTTGAATAAAGATGTAGTCTTGTCTGATGGTTTTATTGCAGAAAAAGTGTGAGAAATACTGGCCTCCGAGGAAGATGTTGTATGGAAATATCACCGTCGACCAATGGAAAGAGGAGACAAATGTCCACTACACCGTCCGGAATTTTACTCTCAAGGTAATTATGACTATTTTCAGTCCATGCTTAAATAATTGCAAGCCATTTGCTTGGTGAGAAATATTCAACAGAATGGCCTTGAATAAATGTTTAAAAGGTGCATCAAGATTCAACAAATTCATTCTTATTTAGGATATACATGTAACAGGCAATCCAAAGTATTGAAAAACTTGAACAATGTGCAACAGTTTTAATAGCATAATGTACATGTAAGAAGACACAATTAAGTTAACGTCAGGCAAAACAATATAGATTATTAACACACAGTCATGAAATATAAACAGATGGTGTAGTTGGTGACACAACATTTGCTCCTGCAACAATTGCTGTGGTCTTACTGTATTTTCTCCAAGGACTTAGGGTAGGGTTATGTTTGTAGGTAGAATCAATGTTTGGCTTAGCGTGCAGATACTTCGTGGTAGCAATTGTTGCAGGAGCAAATATCATGGCACCGGTGTAATTACGCTGCGTCTCCTGTGATTATATCGCGTTCATAGCATATCTCTGGGCCCTTTTCCCTAATTGATCATCTATGGTGTTGTCTGAATCTCTGAACAGAAAGAGCATGAAACGCGAGAGGTGATTCAGTTCCACTACACCTCATGGCCTGATATGGGCGTGCCCAACTTCACCACGCCCCTGATGAACTTCATCCAGACCACCAAACTCTACGAGACTGAGCAGAGAGGGCCGGTGGTTGTTCACTGCAGGTAAGGGCAACTTAAACGTTCAACTTCAATTTTAATATCACTAAAATCTCTATCAGTTTCTGTTGTCAAAACACTGGAGTGCTTCTATGGTACAGGTGTCTGAAAACTATAAATCATCAATGATTATAGATTACCTAATCTCCCTAATCCTTATTGTGTTGCCATGTGTCTTCGTGTTGATATGAGGCATATTGCTGCTGTTGATTTGGCTTACAGACTTTTCAGCTACACTTGTAGGTGGGTAAAGTTTGCATGGATAATGAAATGTTGAGGAAATATCCTGGCAAACTATTAAGGGTCAGTCAAATAAATGTTGATGAATGCACTTTCACATACTGTAAAAGTGGAAATTTTCGCGGTGTTCAAATTTTGGCGCATTTCGCGCAACCAGAAACTAGCGCGAAAATAAAAGCACGTGAATATTTTTGCTTGCCATATGTGCCTGTGCGAGATGTCTTGATTCCGCGGAATTAAAAACACGCGAAACTCTTCCGACCCGGCCAAGCGCGAAAAATTAGTCACGCGAAAATATCCACTTTTACAGTATTAGGTGTATATACTGGTGCTGTATTGGGTGTAGAGTATGGTGGGAAAAGATGAACAGACAACTTAGATGAGCTCCTCTGTTGGAAGGGGGGGGGGGATTGAGTTCAACTCACTCTATTGATAGTATTCCTTGATGCCAGTTAAAACATACAGGACATGTTTCCTCAAGAATACACATGGTTACTACAAGGCTGTCAACGTTGAGTTATAATTACAGTGAAAGAATTTATTCTATTTTTTTTCTTCAGAAAAGAAGTGCAATTTCACAAGATTAGATTGCTGATGAAATATTTGCTCTCAAATCCCCCATACTCAGAAAGATAATCAGCAGAGCATGTGTGTTTTGAGAGGAAATGTCATTCAAAGTGGGATATGAATGTAGATTACCAGTACCGGTATGTAAATTTCAGGAAATGTTGTGTTTGTGTGTGTGTGTGTGTGTGTGTGTGTCTGTGTCTGTGAGTGTGCTGGCCATAAAATAAAGTTCGCCCAGTCTTTTCACACCTGTGCAAGTGGACGCTGGGGTCAATGTGAATGAAAGGAATGTGTATTTGAAGGGACAATGACCACTGCTGTTTTTGTTCCAGTGCGGGCGTTGGCAGGACGGGGACATTCATCACACTGGACAGTATGCTGAGCCAGGCAGAAGCTGAGAATACCATCGATGTGTACAACTTTGTCTGCCGGATGCGACACCAGCGGATCAAGATGGTCCAAGTGTCGGTGAGGGCAGCTTGTTCAGACCAGTCCTTGCATCTAAGGAAGATGAGGAGGGAGTCCATTTGTTGGAAACAAAAAAAGAAATGACACAAGGATATTCTGTCATAAAGCAATTTCCTAAATTGATGGCTCTTATGCAATTGATTCAACTCTCTTATGAAGACATAATGTTGTATGTTCTTATTTAGGTCTTCTCTCGATAATATGAACAATGTTGGCTTAATGACTAATATTATGTCTTCATGCCTGACCTAAGCCATAGCAGACTTGTTTCTTGGCTGTAATCTTCTACTGCAACATTAATACAGTGAATAAATTTGATTGCAAAATGAGCAAAGTCTGAATTCATTACTTTTGACTCACATCCTTCTTTTTAAAAAGATTGTAAATGTTGTGATGAGGGGATAAATTTATGTGTGCGCCCTGTCATGCTTTCCGCTACCACCTCATCAAGTTTATCTGACTCCCGCTCTTCCATCTCTCCATGTTCGATGCTACTTCAGGAGCAGTACCAATTCATCTTTGAGGCTCTCCTGGAGACCTTTACCTGTGGAGACACCAGCATCTCACAGGACGTGTTCCCCCAGCGGTATGCCTCCCTCCTCGCCCCTAGTCCAGACACCGGCTCCACCATTCTCCAGGAGCAGTTCCAGGTAGGAGCTCTGAAGACCCTCCGTCCCATTCCCCACCCCATTTCAAAACAATGATATGGTTTTCTCTTCTTTCCGGGGTAGCCTGTTTAATGTTCCCGCTGTTCTACCAGAGGGCTAGGGTTAGGATGAGGTATTATTACTATTATCATTATTATTATAGTTATAATTATTATTATTATTATTATTATTATAGTTATAATTATTATTATTATTACTATTATTATTATTATTATTATTACTATTATTGTTATTATTATTATTATTATTCATATTATTATTATTATTAATATTATTATTATTATTATTATCATTATTATTATTATTATTATTATTATTATCATTACCCTAGCTAGGGTTAGGTAGGAAGATGACTGTCACGATTATGTTAACCAACAGCTTTTTAAATTAAGGTAGTTGGTAAGGTTGGTTTAGGAGTAAACTGCGTTGAAGCAGGGAGCTGTTGTAGGCAGACTTGTGCTGGTAGAATACGTTCATATCTACTGTAGATGAAAACTGGATTTTGCTTGTTTCTCCCTGGACAGACGATTTCAGGAGTGTGCAGTATGTTCATTTAAGTGCAAGACGCACTCAATAGATATCGAATAAAAAAATCATTGCCTACTCTGGCCTGATATGTCCTGTAATTCACAAAGCCTGCAGAAATAAAGGAATCGGGGAATGGGTTAAAGATATTACCTTCTCTGGAAAACAGAGGACCTTGTAATGTCCTATTAATTCACTCCCATCACCGAGTGGTATTCTTAAGTGGACTGGGTGATAGCTGTTCTCCAATATGAGCACTTCAGTGATACTGGATGGAAAGTGATGACATTATAGTTTGTGAGCTCAATTAATGAAGACTTCTACATCTAATGTAGATATCAATGGCAGAAAGTGCCTCAGATTGATACGTACATGTAATTGATACACTAGTGATCGGAAAAGATCAAACATCCGTCAACAGTGAATGTTAAGATTCTAACATTAGTTTCAAAGGCACAAATAGTAGTATAGTACCCCCCCCCCCCCCCCCCCCCCCCCCCCCCGGCTTTTATGATGGGGGACATTTCTTCTGATATTTTTCTTGGGTATGACATCAAACTATGACATCAGGTTGTAAGAATCCAGTTCAGGAGTTGCCACAGGAGTTGTAGGGGATGTAGAGTTTCCCCTTTCTTGTCATCGCTACAAGATCTCCTCTGGCCCGAAGAAGTAGTGCAAGTTACTGTAGGCCCTGTAAGGATAATTGCCTTACTCAGTTGGTGTTAGTAAGAGACTGTCATGTAGACACTACAAAGAACCGTGGAAGTATGACTTAACAGTACTTCACTTAGAGACTGTATCTCAGAATTTTGACCCGTCTTGATTGATTTCCTTTTCATGTTTCATTCAGCATCTGGATATTTTCACCATCAAGCCAAGCAAGCAGGAACAGAGCGCAGCCAGGGATTCAGAAAACATCAACAAGAACAGATATGCCAGCAAGGTGCCAAGTGAGTGAGGATCACTATAGTAATTACTTTATAGTTCTGCTTGTTTAGTAGCCGGTGGACTTGTACACATAGTGTGAGCTGTGAATATTACAATTTGTGCAGTGACATCTTGAGGACCAGCGTGTGATTGGTTACTTCTTGACCGCAGCCGGTTGCAGTCATTTCACTCAATTTAGTTGCAATCATTACATCTTTCTAATGATGGGATACTTTTTTAACCCTTTGAGGACGAGTCCCGAGTACTTGTATACTCGGGCAGATGTCTATGGGAAATGCGTGTTGTAGCAAAATCAGTTCATCCTCAATGGGTTAAGGAAATGGGCCAGAGATGGATAAGTGATTTTATTATGTACCAAGTGTAGCCTGTTGTGCATAGAACAAGCTGTGCATGCTGATATTCTTATGTACAGTATTTTTTGTGAATGGCAGTTTATCAGACAGTTTTGTGAGCTCTTAATTTTCCCCTTTGTTGTCTTCTCAGTATCATGGTAATTGCACCCCAAGAGACTAATATGCTGAACATTCAGAAGAAAGCGCAAATTCTGAAACAAACTGTTATGTCATTGAAAATAGAGCTACAGAATTGTAGCATGAAAAAGTATTGGTACTGTTCTAGCTTGACTCTGCCAGGGACTATCATCAAAATGCCTATGGCCTTGGGGCTCTGCTAGGTCTACTGGTCATCAGTTGATGCGTTAGTGTGCTATGCCAGTGTGCTGGCATTGGGCATTACACTTAGGGCAAATATTTGTTTTGGGAAAGATGACGGTGAAAGATGAGACAATCTATCATATAAACATGACAAAGCTAAATATAACAAAAGAGCTCATCTTTCGTCTTGCGCAAACTCTTATATAATGGCATTAGTGACCATTCACTACACATGCTTATATCAGACATTACAGTATGCCATCATTATATCTGCACTGGAGTGTACAGTGTGTAGAATACTCAGCACTCTGCAATAAAAACTGCACTTATGAGCCTTGACAGACTTGGTGTTAGAATTAATATTCCTTAACCCGTCGAGGACAGGCTGATTTTCTTGCAACACGTATTTCCCATAGACACCTGCCTGAGTGTACTCGGGACTCGTCCTCAACGGGTTAAATCATGTCTTTACTTTGGTATTGATTTATGAATCATATTTACCAGAACATGTTTTGTATATCTGCATGGAATAAGCAAAGAATAATCGAAATTCTCTTTCCATCTTTTACCAGCTGACAAATCGAGGCCTTACCTGATAACGGAGGTGGAGAATACAACAAACTACATCAATGCATCGTTTCTACCAGTAAGTAATGCAAAGGAATTATGTGACGACAATCAAGCAGCAATTATAAAATGGACTTGAGAATCTCTGCAATCTCATTGGTCAATTGTTATGCATTGATTTTTACTGATCCACATGAGCCATGCGTCTGGTAAAGTCTGAATGCATGGCCATGCGTCTAGTAAAATCAGAGTCTTGTATAGTGTTGTAGGTGTAGCGGATGCATGATGGGGAAATAAGTGTACATGTATTTCATGAATTTACGGGCCCATTTTATTACACAAATGATGCACAGGCCTATTTCGTGGATCAGTGAGAATTAAATGCTCTCGTTTAACTTTGAAACAGTCTAAAACCCAACCGCTGCGCTTGTGGGTTTAAAAACTATTCCAAAGTTAAACTCACGCATCCAATTTTCACCAATCCACTCTGTCCTGTGCATCATTGGTATATTAAACTTTCTTGCATCCACTCATTACATTTCACCTACCCTGCCTTCCCTTCCCTTCCTCTCCCCTCTCCCCTCCCCTACCATCTTCCCTTCCCCTTTCTCCCCACCCTCTCCCCTCCCTCTCCCCTCCCTGTCCTTCTTATGCTCCCCCTCCCCTCACCCATTCCTTACACTTGTATTTCTCTTAACCCATTGAAGATGATTCCCGAGTATACCTAGGCAAGTGTGTATTGGAAATGTGTGTTACAGCAAAATCAGCCTGTCCTCAATGGGTTAATAATACTCCTCTCTGTCATCTCTCTCCCCAAACTAGGGCTACACCAAGAAGGATGCCTTCCTTGGCACCCAGACACCACTTCCCAACACTGTCATTGACTTCTGGAGACTGGTCTTTGACTACAAGATCTCCACCATCGTCATGCTGAACGGACATCCCTCCGAAGATGCTGTAAGCCATTCAGACTTTATCTGCATTTTCATGAATGATATGAATGTAAATAGTATCAGTAGTACCTGGTCGATATCTTGCTGCTACTATTACCACCACTGTTACTGCTACAACCACTTTTACTTCTCCTACTATTACTACTGCTGCTACTTCTACTACTACTACTACTACTACTACTACGTTGTACTACTTCTACTCCTTCTACTCCTACTACTGCTGCTACTACTACTACTACTGCTGCTGCTACTACTACTACTACTTGTGCTACTACCACTACTGATTAAACTAATATTGATAATTGCATTATCATAAAAAAATTATATTGCACAATGACTACTGCAATAATTGCAAGTATGTAAATAACAGCTATATGTAAATGAAAAACAATGATAGCAGTAGTGTTCATAATGACATGATACAAATGGTGATGGTGATGATTATAGTGATCACATTTACAATAGGCACTGATCATGAAGCACCATATTTTAGTGTTGGAAGCACCTTTTTACATACATTGTGTAGCAGTATC
Organism: Diadema antillarum; assembly: GCF_040938485.1. NCBI lineage: Eukaryota > Metazoa > Echinodermata > Echinoidea > Diadematoida > Diadematidae > Diadema > Diadema antillarum. The sequence goes on along the minus strand of NW_027272062.1, from coordinate 459,906 downwards.
CTGTTTATTAGTACTAAACTGGTACCTACTTTGTACGTCACACTCACTCTTCTTTTCTCTTCTTGTGATGGCTGTATTCCTCTCAAACCGCCTATGTCTGACATCTATTTTTTGGCTTGATATTCTTCTGTTCACCTTGGTAGAGATGAGCACTGCAGATAAAATGTCAGCTCAAGGGCATGATGCTGTGCTAGGGTTTGAACCCATGTCCTCATTGCTGGTACTGTGTGCAATCAGGTGGACCACTGTCAGCCTCAACCAGTCAGGGTTGCTCGAAGCGCTTGTGCTGGTCATACCACTGAGATGTTAATTACACTGTACAATGTACCTCCGCCAAGGAAGGAAGAGGTTAAGTGATCATCGGCGTTGGTTTGTCTGTTTGCAACATAACTCAAAAAGTTGAAAACAGATTTTTAACAAAACTTGCAGGAAAAATTGATAGTGACACAAGGAAGAAGTGATTGAATTTGAGATTGATCCAGGAATTTATTGGATTTTTGCAGGATTTTTAATCTTTTGGCAGATACGGTCAATGAACATGGGAGTTCAAGCTGTGCGTATTTCAGGTTTGCATACGTACATGCTCTAAAGTTCGTGCTCTGCTCGCACGAAGCCCTGCGTTGCTGAAAGCTGATGACTTATACAAAAGGCTTCTATATTGAAAAATTGGGCGATTTTTAGCATTCCTGTATGGGTCAAAACGAGCTGCTTGGCAGAGGTCTGTGCTCTCTGAGTGCTCTTCTAGTATATTACGTACAGTTGTATGATATTGTTCTTTTCCAGTACTGTCGCTGGTCCATCAATGGTCTTCCATACAGGCAGCAACAGCAATCACGTCCATCTCTATATTTGAACACTTATTCTGTAAAAATAAATCCTTCCCACCCATTTATCCCGTTCCAGAGCATGGCGCGGTACTGGCCAGACGGCATCAAGGGGGACCTGGCAGTAGGACCTTTCACCATCAAGTTGACCAATGAAGAGAACAGTGGGGAAATCACTTGCAGAACCCTTGAGCTGACCAGCTCAACAACCAAGGTACCCAGCCACCAAGAGTTTTCTGAAAAGAAGAATAAATAAATAAATTCTTCTAGATACATACCACTATTTAGAATGTCACACCTAATGCCCAGCCACAACCACTTGTGAGCCCTGTACTGGTCAAGAATAAAATGATGGATGTGCAAATACTGTAGTGTTACAGAGTTATGCATTTTGATTCATGAAGATCTAGAGCAATGTCGGAGGTGACTATTGACTTTGTTGGCCATTTTGTTATTTTTATTTTACCTACTCTTGTTGATACAGAATGATGCGATCCGTATATTTGGGATCCCCTTTCAGTTATTGTAATCTTAATATGGGATCACACCAGCAATGGTTTCACAGTGAATCTTTTGCTTTAAAGTTTTGTTCCATTCATGAATTTCACATTAACCCGTTGAGGACGAGTCCCGAGTATACTCGGGCAGGTGTCTATGGGAAATACATGTTGTAGCAAAATCAAACCGTCCTCAAAGGGTTAAGATGTGCTTTGAAAATAGTCTTGAGAGGGAAAAAACAAATTTTGCAACTGCATGGTACCATACTTACTGACATGTGATATTTAGTATGTGTATTCCAACACAGCCATACCAGCAGACTGTGTCAAGTGGTAAACAGAGCTCAAAAAAGCTTTAAATCTTTGTTCCTTACTGTATCTTGAATGAAGTAGTCGATTGGTATAGTGGTAAACTGGATAGTGTGAGTCAAATCTTAAGGTTTGTTGGATTGTGTGCGAGTACAATTCCACTCTTATTTTGGCATTCATCCCGTTAAACATCTCTTCTCCAATGCATGGTTTGTCCTGACTAGTCTCGTGTTCAGACTGTGTATCAGCTTCAACTCAACACCTGGCCAATGACAGCTGAAATCAGCTCCTCCCCAGAGTCCATCATAGAGCTCCAGCGTCAAGCAGTGGTCTTCAACAGTTCGACAGGGAAGGACTCTCCAGTACTCGTCCACTGCAAGTAAGTTGTTGGAAGCTGCTTGCCCCTTGCTGACTCCCTACTACACTTTGTGCAGAGCTGATGTGCTTTTGAGTGAAATTGTGACAATATTTATTTGGCTTGGCTAATTTGCCTGACATCTGGGAGGGGGGTTGGGGGTTGGGTGGGGCATTTCATGAAGCATTTTGTCCGACAAAGTTGTCAGACAAATTTGCTCTCAGCCAATCAGATGCAAGGATTTCAGTAGCTTGTAACACTTTGCAAGAAAAAATATCTGACCAAAACGCTTCATGAAATGCCCCCCCTAGGTCTGTTCCAATGTCAATACTTTATGTCTATGTGAGATGTAGCAGTGTTTTTGACTTCATTTTAGATTTAAAGCAATTCATATGTACATTGACTGTATGACAGTTGCAGATAAATGATTGCAGATTACGTTTTGATTTTCCAGGACTGCGTTTTGTGTATGTGAGTGTATATGTTGGCTACATGCTGACTAAATTGGTTGTAAAGAAAGAGTGGTGGATGTGCATGGTGTCAACGATTTTGTTGAACCAAGAACACAGAAGATGAGCAGAAATATTCTCATTAAAATGGAAGTTCAGTGGAAAATAATAGTGTTAAGCAGTGGATATTGTAAGAGATATACTGCAGTTAAAAAACTTTTGCAGTATAAAAGCCAAGTTCACAGTTAGCAATGGTCTGGCATGACCGCTGAACCCCAGACTTTTCAAGAACATGGATTCGTTTTTAAGTAGAAGAGAGCAGTTAAAAACAGCCAAGCAGAAAGTGATAATTTACACGTACATTTGTACGTGCTACACGAATGGCCTTTGTTGAATTTGTTGAAAAATAAACACACTCGCCTGTACGTTCTGGGGGGCGTTTCATCAACGAGTTCGTCGGAGTTTTCACCGACGAATTTGCTATCAGCCAATCAGACCAAGGATTTCATTAGCTTTTAACAGTTGTCAGTGTAAATCCTTGCGTCTGATTGGCTGATAGCAAATTCGTCGGTGAAAACCCCCGACGAACTCGTTGATGAAACGCCCCCCAGATATGCACCCAATTCATAGAAAACATGAATATTCATAACATAGCAACATGGTTGTTATGAAGACCTATCCCTTTTTTTTCAGGTACATGTACATTGTACCTCCATTACAAATAGATTTCAAGAGAGAGTCAGCATTAACCTTCAATGAACTGTCTTATAATATTTGTGGTGTGTTTCTCGGCTGGTAAATTTGCTCTGGTATATTCTAACTTCTACTGATTAGTTACTTGTACAGAACATGTGCTAGTATCACAGGTCACTTAAGATGTTTGATTTACAATCATTGTAGATGACAATCACAGAAGTGGTTTGAACAAATACTGCTTAGGCAATTGAAAGTGATTTTACATGCAAGAACCAATGATGCAGAGAGGGTTGCAATGACTACAAATTACACTGATTCAATTTCCCTACTAAAAGTCCAAATATTCACAGCTGGTTGGTTGTTGTCCATACTTGTGCACTGGACATCACTGGATTGTACTGATATGGAAACTTGCATGATGCATGCTGCGGCTTGGCATTAAACTGCTCCCATGACAAAGAACCCAGGAGTGGGAGTGTACATGTGTTAGCTTCACTGCACAGTTGTGTTTCTGTGCTGGGGCATAGTGGACGGCAATGTGGACTCATAAACGGGAGAGATAAAGTTTAGTTCTGACCCAATGCTTAGGCAGTAATGACAGGACCCCACTGGGGAGCAGCACTTACCACCTCTAAAGACACTGTGCTCGGTAAACGCCCTCTATTGTTATCGTACCCTCCAGGGATGGTGAGGGGGCAACAGGTACCTTTGTGGCCCTCTGCGGCGCATTAGAGAGACTCCAGGAGGAGAAATTGGTGGACGTCTTCCAGGCATGCAAGAAACTGAGAGCGATACGAAGGCACGCAGTGGCTACACAGGTGTGTTCTCACGTTTAGATGTTTAGCACATGGTTGTCTTCGTGGTAGCGCTATCAAGTTGTGAAGACGACATGCCTTAATATCACAAGTGGTGTGCATTCTTATTTGTAGAGTGGAAAGGTACTTTTTTTTAATGTAGTATGCTGAACGTTATGCTTTTGAATTTGATACCATCAACTACTGGTTGATGCGGAAGCAAGATTTACGTGATGAGTAAAGCAACTGTCCCATGAAAAGTGGTCAGAAATTCACACCACTTTGTGGAGTATCAAAAATGGAGCTAGTTGGGATTCAGTATACTGGTGGTCTTAGTACTGCATTATATGAAAAGTACTTCTCTGCTACTATCGAATATGTATTTTTTTTGTGGCCAGTTATAGATAGAAGTGTATGCCCTGCATTTCATCAGAGATGCAGTAAATTTCTTTCTTTCGGAAGACAGATACAGCATGTAGAGTTGCCATATATTTTATGAATATATTGTGGAAGGGGTGTCTTGTCCTCCAATTGTTTTGTCTTGTTAAAATTCAAAATATAATGTGCCTTAGTAATGTTGCTATGATAATGCTTCAAATTAAAGCAATTACAGAGAACTCAACATGTCAAATCAAAGAAACGCTATGAATAGGGAAACTGAAGCAAAAATATATTTGATCAGTTTGTCAATTTTTCCATGTCTCCCAATTTGGGGCTTTATAAGAAGATACAAATATATCTTCCCAGCTTTGTGATCTTTAGAATGGTGCATTCAAATGACGTGTGAATTTTCTGGGTTAAAACCTGGTAAAAAACACATTTGAACCCCCTTCCCCCCCCCCCCAAAAAAAAAACACCACCAAACAAACAAAACAAAATCAGTACACTATGTAGGAAGATTCCATAAGGTTTTTGCACTTGTCACCACTTCAGAATCTTAAAGACAGCATTGCAACAAATGTCATATCTTTAAATCCATTTAAAACGCATTAACATGGTTGCTGATATTTACGTCAAATTCATGAGCTTTGTTACTGGTTAATGATAGCATAAAAGATGGTAACAACAATGACATGAAAACATTGTTGACTGAAGATGTTAAAATGAAAGTTAGTCTAGGAATGTATCGTGTGTAATATTAACACCTCTTTTTTCTTTACATTCTTCCTCCTTCCCCCCCCTTCTCCTTTTCATACTTGTGTTTCTTCTTTTTTTTTATCTTGTCTAACTAATTTTATGTATTTTTTCCTCTAATTTGTATCCTCTTGCTTTGTTCTGCCCTGTTTACTGTATGTCAGCATGTTGTACAATGTGCATCTGAAATCACTCTGATTTATTTTATTACATTGAGGAGCTGTTGATGTGCCACAATAGATTTTTCATGCATGCTCTTTGTGAAATACAGTGGACTCCCATTATAACGAAGTCCTCGGGACAGGCAGTTTTCTTTCGTTATATCAAAATTTTATTATAACTGAACAAAAAAAGAATAAAAAATTCATAGAGTGGATAATGTTGAGGCCTGAACTTTTACTTCGTCGTAACCGGAATTTCATTATAACCTTGTTCATTATAACGGGAGTGCACTTTATACATGTACTTTAACTGTCTGCTCTACCCTCTTTCCTGATGGTGTATAGGACCAGTATGAGTTCATACACAACATCGTCCGACTGCACCTGGACTCATATGACATCTATATGAACTACAGATAAACAGCTCATGATGAGAGGGGCGCTAAAGGAGAAAAAGCAACCTATGCAAGGATGGTAAATCTGCAACATAAACCCATTGAGGATGGCTTGCTTTTGCTGCAACACACATTTCCCCTAAACACCTGCCTGAGTATACTCGGCACTCGTCCTCAATGGGTTAATGTGACAACATGCTATACCTAGTAGAATTTTTAGTGCAGTGTTGAGCTCTTGTGTGCTTTTTTATCCTTTTACAGTATTTTGTGGATTTACGTAAGTTTCAAGGTTTTGACTCTGGTCACATCAAATTGCCATCTCATGAAAATCTGTATTTTGATTAGATGTCACAGATATATATATATTTTTTTTTTTTAATTTTTTTTCATAACAAACACTAACGCTTATTCCTTTCATTATGCATTGCACACTGTATGATAGTGGATGGAAACGGCTTTAATTATTGTGGATTGTAACTAGACATTTTCATCTGTGCAATATAGGCCTGGCCCAATCATGTACACAATACGTAGGCCCGATGTCCCATTAACATACACAATAATAGTCATTTTTAAAATCAATGTTTTCAATGCAATACAAACATTGATATTTCTTTTGTGCAGTTATATATAAACCAAATCATGTAACTACAGGTATCATGGTCTGCACTGTGATGCAAAGATCAGCCAATCTTAAATCTTTAAAATCCTTGCAATAACTTACCTCATGGAGTGCATGTGAATGGCACACAAACTATTTGATTTATTCTTTTTTAACCGACAGATGCAACTCTTCACACTATGCCAGCTATGAATATGCCCAGAGTCATGTTCTGGTCATTACTTTACTCTTATCTATGCAGTTTGGAGTTTTAGAGTATGGTATCTGTCTTTCAGCCTAGTGACATTTTTTTTTTTTTTTTTGGTCATTTGTTTGCTGCAGTGAATAAAACTGCATTTTGCAGCATGACCCAAACTGATGATTCTTAGTCTGTGAGTGGTCCTAGAATGTGTTGTGCTGAAAATTGCTCTAGTGAAGTTGAGTGCCTCCGAGGCCCCCCCCCCCCCCCCCCCCCCCGGCCTAGTTAGGGTTAAGAGGTGACCTGTCCAAATCCTAACTGTCTTACCCCAAAAATGAAGCCACCATGGCATGTCAAAGGAAAGGCCATCCCATTTGATATAGTACTTTGGCTGCCATGTTTTTTTGCTGTCCTAAACAATTGACATTTTGTACATACAAGGTCTTGTTGCCCCAGCGATTATGTACATTGTATACTGTATCATGTGAAATTATTGCCGTATGCAAAGTGGCTGTGCATATTTATTGTGTCAGCATTGTATAAGCGAATGTAAGAGAAATGTATATTTTTATAGAAGAGTATTTACAGTTTTTTTTTTCTGCGAATGTTTGAGTCCTTACATTTTAAGAAGGTATTAAAGAAATCTATATTCGAGTGAATTACAACATTAGCAAGCTCTTGCTATTGTGTATTAAAGTTACAAACTGATATGATTCTTCGGATCTTAATTCTTACACAAGTGTACTAGGTTGTGGCCTTTCGACTTCTGAAGTCAATTGAAAGATTGAAAGATTGAAACACACTGTACATCAGTGTAGTGCATATGTAAATAATTGAGACAAGTATCTACTTTTTTAAACAGTACACTGAATTTTAGTTGATCATAGCTATTTGCTAGCATTATAATGTCAGTACTTATGCTCAATGCATTCCCCTTATCTAGGGATATAGTGTTGGAAATTTTGTCTCCATAAATTCTATGTGTAAGATAGATTTGTCAGTATACATTGTCCATTTTTTCTTTATGATGTAAAGTCAAACACATACACTTACATTCCAGCGTGCCAGTCAAGATGTGTAAATATTTCCAAATTCCATTTGAAGTTGGTATGGCATTAGTGACATTATTGCTTTCATTGGTCAGATGGAACAATTGACTTATTTAACCAGTCTTTACCACGATCAAAATATTGATTTTAAATTTGCAGATTATGCATTTCAGTAAAGTATTATACAGTGATACAGTTTTTAATGTACAATATTAAACTTTTAATATGTTGCTGAAAGGCGGGAAGAATTCAACATAATATATTTCATTTTGTCAAACTTGACGCAGGTGTGAAGGATTTTTCCCCCTCAAATTATGAGCCAGTCGAAATCATTCTAAGTGAAACTGTATACCTTTGGGATTCGATATGATTTTATACATTTCACACAGGTGGAAAAAGTACACCTTTTTTGCTCTGCTTTATGACATTATTGTGCATGAAATAATAGCTGTAGACTAAAGGAGTTGCTACAATATTATGTCTAATAGTATGCAATAGAATGGTTTATTCAATTACGATGTAATGTGTACATATTTTCCCCATGTTCATAAACAATCATGATACCTCTTCAATGTAGAATGTAGATCTTCATGAAAGCAGAGAGAGTGTACATTTGGTCAATTTTTGGTCAAAAAAGTAAATACATAGAATAAAGAAACAGTTTGATTTTTAGGTGCTGTTTTCCACACCTGCAGAATAGCTCACAGAGAACTAATGCAGTTACAGCAGTGATAGTTATAATAGTTACAACGATGATGACAGTGAAAGTAACAGCAGTGATTAAATACAGTGAAATGAGGTACTGCTGAGAAAAGAAATGGACAATTGTTCATTCATATGTTAATGATGGATAAACTTTATTTTGCTGTATTGTTGTAAGAGTGAAGACACAAAGAGAGGAAAATGCTTGTGTGTTTGATTTTCTGAAATATGAGAGAACCTTGTAGAAGGTGCAAACTCTAAGCAGTGTTTCAGTATAGAATGTACTGAATGTGTAGCTTACAATAAATGGTTAAAGTGCCCAAAGTGTCAAAGTCTTGTTGCCTGTATTTTGTGAGTGTTTTAGTGCATATGTTTGGCAAGGACCCCCACTCCCCCAAGATGTGATGAAGTTATCTGCTGTATGGTATCAGCACAAAGAAAACTAAACCAAGCCTTCACAAGATGTCAAAGTGTAGCACTCTCTATTTCTGCTTTCTTTCTTTTTTTATTGCATTTCGAACGTTAACATAATTATAGAACAAAATAGTTACACCTCACAATTGCAAGAGCATAATGCGACATAATCAAGATGTAAGAAAGCTAGCACTTTTGACGGTTTAAGCTCAAGGTTTACATAGACTTCTGAGCTGTAAAGGCTCTCGTCAAAAGAATGTAGAATATCAACTTGTTACCAGCAGTTTTTTTTTTTATTATTCTTTTTAATCGACTTGAATATGGTATTCTAATACATTGTATATCAAAAATGAATTCCAGACGATTATTATAATGTCACATCATTTACATAAATCGACAGCTCCATTTAGAGATTTGTAGAATCTATTGTCCTAGATCTGGGAAACCAATTATAGGCCCTACTATGAAAATCCAATACAAATTCGTATACTGAACGAGGATGATGACAAAGGAGGCTCACATATTTCAGAAATGTAGCAATGTAATTCCATTACAATACCACTTGCTCAGCAACTTCACCTATGTAGAATTTATGCATGCTTTCTTCTTCGTTCTGCTTCCTTGGGCCCCCATTCATACATTGGTATGGTGAAGCTGCTATGTCATCATCCGTGTTCATTGTGATTTGTCGTAAAGTTTGAAAACATTCTTGATCCTTGTCATAATCACTATAAATCCTGAAACTCTGTACCCAATACAAATAGTTGTTGAAATAATAAAAGTCAGTCTGAAAATCATCCGGAGTTCTTCTACTGCACACATCTTTATGCCGAGCTCCGGGGTACCTACATGTATGTAGACCTATTTACCAAATTAAAGCATACCATAATATTGTGATTATATTAACTAAGTACAGCTGTAGGTACATTTTGTACTATGCAAAGGTAAGTCACTTTTTTAAACTGATTTGTCCGTGGGGAACCTCTACTTTCTACAACTTCAATATTTTTAAGAAGCTTGACGTCGACACAATTCAAGTACTCAAATGCCATGCGTGATTACTGATACACTTACATGATCTATAATTGTTTATACCTGAGTAATCAAAATATGCATAATATACAGGACCAAAATATCTGACTCGAACTCTATGTAAAATAATCATCAGATATGCATAGATAACATTGCATGAACATACATTTCATATTTGAGTCTTTAAATCACACCGATGCGCAGGAAATTATATGATCATTTGAACTATATACAGTAATTAGTATTTTCGTCACGAGATTCAATTCATCTACGCTCCATGGCATTTACGCTGTATCGTTACAAAGAAAGTAATACACAGAGGTCATAAATATTTTTAGAAAATCCGCAAACTTTACCCGATCGAAAAACAACGCATGGGCGGAATGGTGATTTTTTGACCACATCAAATTGCACAACTTATCCTGCGTTCAGGACATAACTTGTGCGATTTCCTTATGCGCTAGGATACAACAGACTAAAAGTACCAAATTTAAGAAGTAATGTACTAAAGCGTCTGAATACATGATGTACAATTGTATACATGTACAGTTGATGTAATCTCGTGGTAAGGTTTTTAACAAAGCCGTAGAACTTTAATATTCAAGCTTGTAGCATTTGAGTTCTGACCGTCCTCTTTTCGGAATGCACTATTTTCCATTTACCTCATTCAATTTTCAAATGATTGGGATCGCATAGAAAAGAGATTGAATTAATCATAGTATGTTTTTCTTCGACAGAGATTGACAGTAAGTTGATTCATAATGGTGGGAACTTTATATCTTTCCCGCCTTTCATTGTTTGCAGTTATACAAATACATAATTTGATTTTCAAGTTATTGGAGTAGCGTAGAAAAGCGATCAGATCAAATTGCACCATCGTCCAAGAATAACAGAACGTTGATTCACAATGCTGGAATGAGTTTCTAGTTATTCCGTCCTGGCATATTTTGCAGGTGTGGTGTGAGGTTCGACAATGCCTCCATATATGCATTTTGCATTTTATTTATTTATTTTTTAACACTACGTGTAATTCAAACACTGTTATTAACTCTTTATGTGCCACGTTCGCACGTCCGTTTCAGTCGACGGCGTGCCAACTTCGCATATTCTGCTCAACAGACAAAGCCGCCAAAACCGATCCATTCGATAAATCGGCTAATCACTGCTAATCCCGCGGCACAATGAAAGCGTATCTCGTGCTTTTGTTTCTCTCATATACGGCTTGCATTGTACATGTATGTGGTGATTGACTATCAAGCGGTTTTCCCAACTAGATTTGCTCGTACATTCTAATTTACTGTCACGGTTTTACGTGCAAAAGTCATGCCTTTACAGTAATGTAGCAAGTGGTCATTAAACAGAATATTGAAAATAGATTCGTCATATAATTGAGTATATGAATATAAGAACGACCCAAGTCCAATTTTTGGCCAAATTCAGTTTGACATGGGAAATTGTAGTTTATGCATGGACTCATCTTGTGTATAAATGATAAATCCTAATTACCTCCGGAAGTGCCTGAAATGAATAAGTTAAATCGTATATGAATGTAAAAATGAAGGACTTGGGTCATTCTTACATTCACATAATAGCGCCCTCTCTCATCCTTCTCTCATCTCTATAGCAGAATATCATGTGTATGAATCAAAGAACGACCCAAGTCCATATGAATCAAAGAACGACCCAAGTCCACCACACAAAATGGCCTCTCCACAATTAATGTAAATGTTAATTGTCATGATAATATATGTTCTCATTTGTATATACAATGTTGCCTTCCCATCACAGTTAAATAGAATATTATTGGACAAATAAAAAAGATATGAAGTTTTTTTTAGTTTACTCGAAATGGTCTTCCATGGACTTGGGTCGTTCTTATATTCATATACTCAATTTATATCGAAACAAAGCTTGGCATTCCTCTTTAACTCTGCCTGCTATTATGGCCATCTTAACAGAAATTTGTATAGAGGTTATACAAATTGGAAAAACAGAATTCCTTCTCAAAGCATGACTACCTTCCTGTCTCAGAATAACGTGGCACACAGGGAGTTTCCACCGTGGCACATAAAGAGTTAACAAATAGGAAAGTGACTTGCTAAAATCATCAATAACTTTTTAAAGTAATATCATCCACCATGCAAGGTTATCAATTGAGTATCTGTTTATAAGAACTACCCAAGTCCATGGAAGGCCATTCCGAGTAAACTTAAAAAAAAAAAACTTCGTATCTTTTTTATTTGTCCAATAATATTCTGTTTAACTGTGATGGAAAGGCAACATTGTATATACAAAATAGAACATAACGTTATAACAATTAGCATTTACATTAATTGTGGAGAGGGCATTTTGTGTGATGGACTTGGGTCGTTCTTTGAATCATGTACAGGATAGGCTGCTATATGAGATGAGAGAAGCGATGAGAGAGGGCGCTATAATATGAATGTAAAAGTGACCCAAGTCCTGGACTTGGGTCATTCTTACATTCATATAAGATTTCACTCATTCATTTCAGGCACTTCCGGGGTTAATTAGGATTCATCATTTATACACAAGATGAGTCCATGCATAAGCTACAATTTCCCATGTCAAACTGCATTTGGCCAAAAATTGGACTTGGGTCGTTCTCATATTCAGGTCATCAATTAATGTACAAGGCGACGTTAAAGACCAAACTGCGTTCTCACTTGGTTTCCCTGCTTGGCTTCCCTATTTCCTCACAGTTTCGTCATGATCACTTTGGTGTGCCGTTATCATGTCTTGCTCACAATCCACCTTTTATCTTCTTTCCGTACTGAGATTCCTTCCAAGTGATTAATTTCCATTTTTTACTCGTTTTACTTCCAATTTCTTTCACAAGTAATCTACGTTCAATTGTGGAACTCCATTACCAATCAGCCATGTCACCTAGACCGTAAATTTACGTAATCGTAAGTGATATATACTGGATCATCCTGCGCTGCGATAGCATATTTGTATATTTGTTCTATATTTCAGGGAGGAAATCAGATTGGAGAAGATAATCAATGGAAATCGGGGAAAAAATAAATGCCATTACCTTTGACATCATGGCAATGTAAATTAAATTTCCAGGGACAGATCAAAGGAAACGTATCCCTGTGATTTAAAAAAAATATTTAAACGTTAAGTTTTGCAAATAATGCATGCATCGCAATGAGATGAGCAAAAGTTCAAGTTTGAACCTGATATAGGAAATAATATTCTCACTACACAGCTGTAGACTCACGATTACTGTGATCCATTTCCTGTACGTGAACAGTAGTAGGCCTATACTCAAATTATTTCCATACTCCGCAGTCAACTACTTCCGCTTCTAAAAGAACGCCATCACGGAATGTGAGATTTGTTATTCAATATCTGATCAGATTTTTATAGTTGTACTCATGTTCTCACGCAGAAAACATGAATATAGTCCATCTCACTATAGGCATATATATCAGTAACTTCCGCATAGACTGATATACTGGTAAGATCTTATAGTCGACAGTCTGACATAGTCTATTTTCCCATAATTCTTGCGTACCAGCCAGTGATCCTACACTGGAACCGAAATTGCAACTTAGGCCTACGGAAGCCGACGAATGACGGGCGAAAGAGGTCGCAAGGTTGAAGACATCATACCTGACTGACGTGGTATAGGTCCACAGACGTGTATCTCTCTTGCTCTAAATTCGACAGTTCACGTACACTTCGAATGAGTCTAGATATGACTTGACTACGGTGTAGATGAACTCGTATTGCGCCTGGAAAGCCAAGTTACAAGGAGAGAAATTGGAAAAAAAATAGCGAGAAATCAATATATAAACATGAAGGATTGTGAGGAGCCTTTTGAATCGCTTCGTTTATAAAAGTTGGATTATTTTCCCCAAGATTACTATGGTTCACAAACCGAAGAATTCATGCTTTATTGAATGCTACAAGTATGCGGGAGTAAAAGATCCTAGTAACCTCAGTACTCTTCCAAAAAAAGTCCGTCGTTTCACCTCAGTTCTAACTACTAATTAAGTGTCTCCTTAAGGTGTTGGAAGAAATTTAAGATTGAAAATTTAAAACATCAGGAAGGGATAAATTAAATACATCCAATTATAGTGTACTTGTGAAGACACAGCTCAAACAACAGATCGAGTTTTCATATGACATGTAAATCATCATTTGAATGAGACTTGCGTGAAGGAAGGACAGGGCTTACCAGCGATGCCACGGCCCCCTGTCTCACGGCCCTCAGTCTCTTACAGGCCGGGAAGACGTCGATCACCTTCTCGGCTGCGAGTCGGTCTAAGACGGACGAGGCAGCGATGAAGGTACCTGTTGCTCCTTCACCGTCCCTGGATGCAATGTGTCGATGAAAAATTCGAAGTTGATAGTGTTTTTACCACTGAAAACATTGCAGCGAAATGGTGATTTTATGTTTACCCTCATATCATTATAGTCTTATGTAGCCACGGAATATGGAAATCATAAGAAATTTGATGGCAAAGTGATGGACCGCACTGTTCCAATCTTAAGATAGTAACTTTAGAAATCAGACGGATTTGGAAATGATATAGATAGATTATTCATAATCAAATTTTAGGTTACGGGTATCAGATCAATGCGGTTATCAGCACATTATTACTTATTAACAAGTTATTTTAGTTTCCTGAAATTATTGCTCTCGATAAGTTATCCCCTTCCAAAGGATGTATATCATGTATAGATTATTATAGTATATTACTATGTACGTATATATACAATATGCTTATACATATAATATATATATATATATATATATATACATATATATATATATATATACATATATATATATATATATATATATATATATATATATATATATATAGTGAGAACTTTGAGCAAAGAAAATGGGTTTTCATCGGGATTCGAACCCGAGACCTCCGGATTACTAGACCGGTGCTCTACCGACTGAGCTATTGAAAGCCCTAGATCGGTGTTTGTCCCAAACCCTTAATTCTCTTTGCTCGTGTGGTCAGAAGCTATAGTGTGTGTATGTGTGCCACACACACACACACATTAACCTGACATAAACCCAAAGGATGTAAATCAACTTTGGAATAAATGCGAGGGATCGCCGAAGCGATGCAGCTTTTTGTAATATGTTTTGATGTCTCACTATTTCTTATTATTTGTTTCTGGTCAGTTTTCCCTTTCTTGTTTCAATATATATATACATCATACAAATGAAGAAGATGGAAAAATACAGAGAAAAAGAAGAAGAAGAAGAAGAAGAAGAAGAAGAAGAAAGAGAAGAAGAAAGAGAGAGACTTCAACAACATTAGAACAAAGAGATAGTAGATACGATCGTTACCCGCAGTGTACTAAGACTGGCGCACTCTTGCCCCTGGAGCCATTAAAACCGGTGACTCTCTGATGGAGCTCCACGATAGACTCTGGAGATGAGGCGACCTCATCAGCAAGCGGCCACGTGGTCAGCTCTACTTGGTGTACGGTCCGATCACGTGACTACGTCATACACAATGCAAATAATCACTCACTAGAGAGTCCTAAATGCACAACTATAACACTAACTCTCTCAAGTTTTACATTCTATCTGCAGCTCTGTCTTCGTTTCTTTCGACAAGGACTGTTTTTCAAGGAGACAATTATTAGCCGTTTGTCAAGGCCCTCTTGCTGTATGATGGCGCAGTCCAACTCGGCTGAGCTCACTTCGTTCGCTCCATTCGCTCACCACCATACAGCGAGAGGGCCTTGGCAAAAGGCTGGGAGACAATGATTTCGTTGTCTGGGAAGTCAGTATACTAGTACCTTGTCAGTGTACCCACAGTGCATCTATTATATCTGAATGTGGATGTTATCAACAATAACACTAATAACGATTATAATACGATAATCAGTTGCCTTGCCGTCTTGCTAAAGTACAATCAAGTATAAAGGGTGATTTTTTTTTTTAATAAACTCCGAATGTGACCATTGCGTGACCATCATCAAAACTATCATCATCGTCGTCATTGACATCATTAACATTTGGATGTGAATATTTGTGGTCGTTTTGTCCAGACGATTTTCATAATTTCACATCATGTAGTACATGACTTAGCAGCTCCATGTACAGATTTGTGGAATTTATTGTGGTCCTTTAGCAGAGAAATCAATACTCTGATAAAACCCAAAACAATTTCACTGAACAAAGATGATGACATAGAGCCTCACATATTTCAGAAATGTAGCAATGTAATTTCATTACAATATCACATGCTTAACAAGTTCACCAGTGTAGAATTTAGGCATGCTTTCTTCTTTTGTTCTGCTTCCCTGAGCCCAGACTCATGCCTTCTTATAGTGAGGCTGCCATTTCATCATCCTTGTTCATTTTGTTATAAATTTTGAAAACATTCCTATTCCTCACGCCAATCACTGCAAATTCTGAAACTCTGAACTCAGTATAACTGTTGGATAATTTACATTTGTTCAATGTTAAAGTCTGAAAATCATCTGGAGGTTTCCTTAAAAAGAGAAGAATTGAAAATATTGACAAAACGTCGTCATGGTCGTGGCCCACATTCAATGTTCACCCAGAGTTGAAAGCAATATCGATACCAATTACCAAACACGAAAATATTTAACAATTCTGTGGCTACAGAGCTCACTACACCGGAGAATCTGAAGAGGGGCTTATAGTAATGTTTATCAAGGGCTAAAGACAGACAATTTCACGGTTTACAGAAGTGAATTATTCATTTGTCTGTAATTGATAGGAAAATATGTTCTAGTGCACTTGAAGGAATATCGGAACGTGCTGAAAGAGTCTTAATTTGCCTTGGATTGCTGGCTATCTCTGTTGAAATTCTCCCTAGCAAAACAATTGAGGAACGTACACAGTCACATATAAAGCTCCAATACAAAACCAAATTTATCATTACACTATTCAGATTAAGCTGGAAAAAAGTCCCTCTCACCAAGAACTATCTCAGAAGGGAAGTAATAGATAAGTACTACACGGTATTAACTGAGGGAAGTATCATGGAAATTGCAACGCTAAGTGTTAAGGCATAGCTTTACCTGGGAAGAAGTGTTGTTGAGTTTAAACGTCCTGCTGGACAAGTTTCTACCAAGGTCTTCTTCCGTGAGAGATACGACAAACGGACCGTAAGCCGCCTCGTGTTGGTGCCCATCGGGCCAGTACTGGGCCATACTCTGGAAAAGACGACAACATCTAGAGTCTTAGCGATGCCTTTGAAAGTTTTCCGCAATTAGATTTCTAGTAAGGTGCAATAAGCGGTTCCTTCATGGCAGTCCAAGAATGATTTTTTTTTTTCAGTTTTACTGTGTATTTTCTTCTACCTGTATTGTCTGTACCTGGTAAGTGGGAAGACAGAATGCGCAACATTTTTTGGAAAACTTACAGGCCTACAGCCCTTTTAGTTTCTTAATTTTCTAAGGACGAACGATTAAATGAAATCTACCTCGCATCAAAACAGAGTGCTGAGTAAATATTACACCAGCGTAGTCTGATTTGAGAGGCAGGTTTTTTGTTTTTCGTTTCGTTTTTGCCATACGAACATTCGAAAAGGAAGTGTACTCTATTAAACCCTTTATTGTTAATTGACTGGTGAAATGAAAATCTTTGTTCTTTTAGTTAGTCCATTTGTGTCAGTTGCGGACGGAGTATGTACAACGTAGAATAGAAAAGGTTTATCGTCACATTCATCATCATTGCCTGGAAAGGAACAGCGATGCTGGAAGAATAATGTTCGTTTATGCTGAATAAGCGGCCCAGGCAATCATAAGAACGGGTGCTGCTCGTTATTCCGAAGGTTCGTTATTCCGAAGGTTCGTTAATCCGAAACACACAAAATCCCCAAACCTAGAGGTTCGTTAATCCGAAAATGAAAAAGGGTTCTATAATCCGAACATTTTGTGGGGTTATTCCGAAGGTTCGTTAAATCCGAAAATGAAATAGGGTTCGCTATTCCGAAGGCTCGTTTATCCGAAAATGAAATAGGGTTAGTTATTCCGAAGGCTCGTTGATCCGAAATGATATAGGGTCCATAACGAACCTTCGGAATAACGAGCCTGTTTCATTTTCGGATTACCGAACCTTCGGAATAACGAACCTTATTTCATTCTCGGATTAATGAACCTTCGGAATAACAAACCTCATCACATTTTCGGATTAACGAACCTTCGGAATAACGAACCTTCCGACTAAAGAACCTTCGGATTAACAAACCTTCGGAATAACGAGCTGTAACCCATAGGAACATACCTTGTGTTCAGAAGGCCGTCCATTTAACATGACAATGGTAGTGATGTTATAATCGTAGACCAATCTCCAGAAATCCACTACTGTGTGACGAAGTGGTGACTGTGTCCCGATGAATGCGTCTTTTCTCGTGTATCCCTAGAAACCAAGAAAAACGACTTGATAATGATAAACTATCCACTGGAGATTATCACACAATACAATTTATTTCTGCTCCTCAGGAAGAAAATAAGCTTGCATATCATGAGCGACTGAAAACCCACTTATGTAGTACAGAATTCTGAAAAGGCAAGGACTCAAACTGTAATCTTATCCAACGTCTGATGTAGATTTTTTCTTAAACTGTCACTAAAGTGGTATTTATGATAATAACAGTGATTAATGACCGTGCTCCATAAAATTTGTTGTATTTCTCAAAAACAAACAAACAAACAAACAAACTCTTTCTGGCGAGTGAGGGCCCAATAACTCCATCTTCAAACACAGCCTCTCATGGAAAACTGCATGTTCGTGTTCAGCACACTATCAACCATTTTTGCGTAGAGGAGACACGTTTTGGACAATAAAACGTTAAGAGCAGGAAATCGAATCTTACATCAAGTGTTTGTACACAAAACAAAGACGCACTTCACAATGCAGGAACTCACATAAGACACACAAAGAAACAACTTTATCCGGCGTACTTATAGATCCTTATAGGTCTAAAGCACGCGTTATCATTAGGTTAATGATATGTTTATGATGCACCATAAGTACTTTGCAATAAAAATGAGAAAAATAAGGAAGAAAAGAGCAGATGGAAAAGGAAGGGAGGGTATGTTTAAAGAGGATCAGACTATGAATACGAATACCATGACCTTATTTCTGCTGGTTGTGTTGCGGAGCTTTTTCTGATGAGATGTCATTGATAGATCATCATACTCACAGGCAAGAACGAGGCGTTGATGTAGTTGGTTCCATTTTCTACTTCAGTACTAAGATACGGCCTCGACTTGTCCGCTGAAGCATCAGGTTGAATTGAGAAAGAAAAAAAAGGTCACATGTCACTTCGGGAATTGTAAGTATGTATGCAGGTTTACCCGAAAGAGGGAGCTCTGGCTCCTTTATAGCAAAGTAAGGGAGTCCATGGTTAGTGCATGTCTCATTTGACCCCTACACCACAGACTTTGAAATAACATGGACATGGGGGTGTTGTGATCAAGAATTCCTTCTTGAAGCATGTCATTTGCATTAAATCAATGTTGAGAAAGTGCATGGAGAGATTATGCTAAACAGTGTTGATGAATGACTTACACCTGTATATTCCGATTTAGTCTGAAACACATGCATTGTACTGACATAATTCAGATTCTCATAGTTGCTCGAGACTTCTTTACATTTTAAAGTCAGTGGCAATTACACAGACATTCTCATTTGACCTTTGTTCTGCACATGCGCAAATCACAACCGTGAACTCCCTTATTAACAACGTAGATGAAAATTGGCGATCGTTGCTCTTTTTTTTTCTCCACAGAGTCTAATTCCATTTAATGTACGTCACCATCGCTGGCTTGATAGATTTATTTCAAAATATTACAAAAGTTAGTTGTTTTTTTTTTCTTTTTGGCCTGACGGACGTTGGCGACACACAGCAATACCTTTAAAATGTCCCCCGGCGGCGGCAAGTATTTAACTAATTACGACCTATAGAATCAGACCAATTATGATTGTCTTAGACAGTTTTGTCTGTGCGAGAAGGTGTCATGAACGATGATGAGGGAAATACTGCATTACTAGTTAACCACAAAGCAGGGGCGGATCCAGGAATTCCGTAAAAAAAAAGAAGGGGGGGGGACGCGTCCCTATTTTTTTCTTTTTAGTCCTTTTGTTAAAAAAAAATGAACAGGGGGGAGGGCGTCCGGTGCTCTTCCCCTGGATCAGCTAGCCACTGCAAAGGGCAGCTACATACGCAGACTGCAACTCTTCTGGGTAACGTTGAATCAAACTTTTGATAGTTACAAGTATCGCAAGTGTAAGGGTAAAATACATGTAT
>NW_027272062.1:285000-435000 GCF_040938485.1 Diadema antillarum | reverse complement strand
GCTAAAGATTATACATTCCAATTTTTATATCAATGAAAAACATAACATAAAAATTAAGTTCATGTCTTAACACTAATGTTTAACATGATTGGCCTATCAATCAATGCTTGCTGTTTTTGAGGTTCCCTTCATTTCAATGTAAATTGCACTTATTGAAAAACGTACACGTGAATCTGAACTTCTCGACCTTGTAACTTACAGACACAAATAAACTTCAAAGCTCATACAAAAATTCCGTATTTGCTGAAAACAGAGACAATAAAATGAGTCGGAAATGACGACATTCATCCTTCCAAACATATATTAAATGAAAAGAGACATTAGAGCAAAGGCAAGCAGTTTTGCTGGACTCTCTCTCATCGACGGAAATAAAGTCTCTCTTTGCTATCAATCTTACTTTTGCAATGGTAAATGTTCATTGCATCGAAAAGATACTGCTTTGCACTCCCGTTATGACGAACACGGTGATAACAAATTCCGGTTACAACGAAGTAAAACTTCAGGACATAACTATCCGCTCTTTGTTTTTGTTTTTATTGTTAATATGTTCAGTTATAACGACATTTTGATATTACAATGAGAGAACACTGCCGGTCCTGAGGACTTCGTTATAACGGGAGTCCACTGTTTAGCGGATTTTGGTATAATGGGGAAATAGTTGACATACCACATGGCTCGAAGATACTCAGAATGATTATATAGAGAAATACTACCTTTTCTCCCTCGACGCATTTTGTCAACATCACGATCTTTCTGCAGTCATATTGCCATACCATTCGCCAGAAATCGTCCATCGAGGACGAGTTTGGGCCTGCAGAATGATCATTCTATTCCATTAACTTTTTTTTTCTATTTTTTTTTAAACATACCGTAAAATGGAAACAGGATCTGCACTACATTCCCCATACGAAATTCATCTTATCTCGGAAGCTGCTGGTTAAGAAGAAAAATGATTTACGTATCTATTTATTTGCTTATTTATTTATGTATTTATTTGTTTATTTATTTATTCCGTTTTCTTTTAGCAAGGTAGTCCTTTCAGCTCATTCGGAACTGCTTTGCCAAAGGGCCCTGCATCACATACAATGACATACAAAATACAATTTGAGTAAAAAAGACAAACTTACAAACACGGTAACAAAGAGGAAACATAAACACAAGACTTATATATCCAAGTCCATAGAACGTACACGAAAAATAATTCAATTTCTCCTAAACATTACCTTATCATACCCAATTTACACTTGCAAGGTTTCGACTGATAAGGAGGAAAAGCGATATATGATATATTGTGATTTATGTGATTTTAAGCAGTTTTGGTGGATATTTCTCCACTTATATAACTCGCACTTGCATCAATACAAATATCTCTAACAAAACGTCAGTGCAAATACACTGTACAAGATTATTATTGTGTACTTATTAAACTGATACTTCCTTACAACTAATATAAACTTTAGTTATAGCAAGACATACATACCCTGGGTAGCAATATACTCCTTCTTTCGCTTGAATCCCTGCAAAACAGTGGATTTGTAATTTGTTATGGTGTAAAACCAGTTTGTTGTTTTTTGATCAAAACATTGCTAGCCACTACACAAATTGAAAATTTAGGAATTTGCATGGGCTCATGTAGATCACTATGATTAATAAATGTAAACACTGCTCATTAACAATAATTTTTTTTTGTTTGATTGTGTCTTTGAAATTTAGCGCTCAGAATCAGTTAACATTAGTGAACTTTGGGAGAAGTTAAAACTTCTAAAGTGCAGCGTAAATGTTTTGTTACGATTAATAGAAAAAAAAAAACACACTAACAAACAAACTTGTCAGAATAATATTATTTGGGTTACCGGTACAGTCTTACTCGTACGTGTGAACATGAGATATATATCGCTTACGTCGATGAAACTGGCGTTGATGTAATCAGAATGAGGAACGTTATTCAGTACCTCCAGTTTAACCAGAGAATGGTCGTCTATACGCGCCATGTAAAACAGGAAATGAAATTAAAAAAAAAAAATGAATTCGGGCAGATAACGATTATGTAAGTGTTCTGCTGTACAATAAATTCGAATAGAATAAGTAGCATTCTGTTGCATAGGGTGTAAAACAAATAGCGACATAAGCACACTTTATAATACGGAATTGATGAACACTATTCGTACTATTTTTGTAAAGGAAACAATAATGTTTATTCGGCTCAGATACTGGAATGACCTTCCTCAAGATATCACTTCTTCCTTATCCCCCTATTCACCATCAAACGCAAATTGAAAGAGTTATTACTTAGTGGATACACTTTACCAAGTTATCTAATGGTAACGATATATTAAACATATAGCATTGTTTGTTTGTTTTTTTCAAACATGGCGATATCCGTACAGTCTGGTTTGAGCAATATTCATGTTGTCTATTCGTTCATTCTTTATATTGGTTTTTTGTACTCGTAGAGTATAACTTTAGCTGGTCAAGATAAACATATCCGTTCTCCGTATAATTCCAAGGCTATGAATTTGGGAACCTATACAGTTTTGCAAGAGTTACAGCTTTTATGCAGACCCCCATCATATTTCTGTTATTTTCTTGTGGCAGCTTCATATCATGATATGACCATATACGTTCGTGTTCAGTATGTTTTTTTTTTAATCTTCAATCAAAAAACATGGTTGCATATTATATAATTTGTATTCTTACTTGTTGTGTTACTGTTAATCATTTTGGAATTTCCTCGAGAAAGTTGAAATATGAAATAAGTTTGAACTGAACTGAACTGAGCATGAAAATTCTCTGAAAAGATATAATCGATTATATATTTCTTTACCACACAGGCGATAAACTTATGATAGAAATCAAGTGTATAATCGATTATAAATCTAAATAAAACAGGGCCCTGGCCTCAAAACTTTTGCACTGGATGTGCCTACTACAACACTATACGGGCCTGATAGATACTTGTCAGGATATGAACACTTACACGGAATGATGTTTTTGTAGCGATTTTTCTGTTTGTTTTCAATCTTTTTCGCCACGGTCCAGGGGTGAAGCTGACCAGACGGGAGACTCTGCCAAACAAAAACGAGTAAGAGTAATGCGTCTGAAGTTAAACGCTGACCAGCTCTGAGATTTGCTTCAAAATATTAAACTCAAATGTATAGAAGAGAGTGCAACGTTTGTGATATTAAACGTAAGAGTAAACTTGCAAATCGACCATTTCCTGGTTCTTCGTCATCAAGACAAATAAATTTAAGATTAAGGGATCTATGAAAATTGGAAATTGTGATGTTTTATGCACAATTGCTTTGCAGATTGACATCATCAGATAAGAGATTAATGAAAATCAGATTTCCATTGTCTCCTGTCGTACATTAATCGCAAAGTAATTAATTTCAAATATTTTATAACTTAACACAACGATGTAAGTAGTATACAGTGGATCGCTTCGAAGTCATTGTGAACCATGGCTAATTGTAGTCTCAACGTTGCTGTGTAGAAAGAATACATTGTCCTATTGATTAATCAAATTTTGCATTCTCGCAGGAATTCAATATTCGTCAACCTCTTACCTCATAGTCATCTTTAAAGCCCGTGGTAGAGTTTGCCTTTTTGTCGGCCACATAATTCGGGAGCGAGTAAACTGGTATCGCACCGTGTCTACTATCCGACGCTACATTCCAGTTAGCATAGATAGCATCATTACTAACTTGAGGCGAGCTGATCATTGCATCTGTTTCATCCTGATCTGAAGGTGAGAGATCTTTTTAATCAAAGCATATTTTGAGAGAAAGGAAATTTATTTGCATTACTGTTTATTATTCAATAACATTCAATATTCAAGTACGTTATTTGTACGCTTGCTGTTTTGTAATGGTAGTAGTAGTAGTAGTAGTAGTAGTAGTTGTTGTTGGTAGTGGTGCTGCTGCTGCTGCTGCTGTAGTAGTAGTAGTAGTAGTAGTAGTAGTAGGCCAAACAAGTGAAAAAAGCCCGTTTCATATTAAAGTAGCAATGTTTGACCTCTGATTCCAAATCCAAGATTCATATTACGTGAAACAATCATTGACTTACATTTTTTGAAAATCTGTCAGTCACTGCTGATATTTGGATGAATGAAATTTGAAGTCTGAGATATGTATTATCAAGTCATTATTTTTATCATTGAAATTATAGGCACAGGTGACAAACAAAACGCTTTTGCGACAAACGTTAAAGTCGCTTCAGTACGGGGGTCTAACGGATATTGCATGAATTAAAGAGTGCATGTCAGAACCCGAACTGTAAGTTTACACAGATATCAATAACTGCACCGTTATAACAACTCCCTCCTTGTTGTAAGTGAATACTTACTGATGGATGGAAACGAGTGTAGACGCAAACCATCACCTCCACTGAAAGATAAGGAGAAGAAGCTAACATTTGATACACAATATTCGGTGTGATGTTAGTATTTTACTCCATCTAAAGAAACTGAATTGAAAATTTTCACTTTAAAGTATTGAAACATTGTCGCCTTTACTGAAATGATCCATCAGCACACGTGATAAAAAACAAACAGTGTTTGTAAAATTGCTGTCGCGTAATTACGATTCAATTCAATTCAATTCAATTAAATCCAATTCAATTCAATTCAATTCAATTCCTTTCAATTTCGGTTTTATTATAAAAAACGCCAAATTCAAGTCCGATAATTAACCGTATACTGAATGTAGTTTAACCTACAGACTTTTGATTGCAATTATTGTCTGTGTTATGTTTGCCGTCTCTTTTCAAGTGTCAAATGGAATATCGTACCAAATGGGTCAATGATTAGAATCATCTTCGGCAGTAAACTGAGGATTTGCAATAACTCATCATTCCATGAACTCCTTGAATTGAAAGGTTTTCTTCTTTACAAGACTTACTTGTTTAGTCGACTTTCAAGAGGCACTTTTCTGCCTTTCTGCTTTCTAGAGGTACGAGATCCGACGTATCCATTCCTTCTCTTCCTGATAATCATTGAGAATTTATAAAGAGTGAAAAAAGGTGCGATTTGGTTTGTAGCGTTTGATATTTTCAAGATCATGATTATGATTAAAATGCAGCAAATTTTTGTTAAATATATCATGATAATAATGAGAAGTAAGACACCTGTACTGTTCGAGGTTTAGTTAGTTGAACCATCAAAGTTCAAACCAAGGAATTATTCCTACACATTGTTTTGACATACATTGTTTGTAATCATCGGGTAGTCTTTGGACAGCTTACAATTCAAAACTTCAGGTACTGTATGCTTCATGCTAACTCAAAACTACTCCTTTCCTTGATACCTTATAGTGTTCAGAAATGCAAATATAATTTCCAACGAAATTCCAATAATGTACAACAATCAAAATTTACGTGAAGCACTGTAAAGTTTGGGATGTGCAAGGCGGAAACAAAGGGACCAAATTCATTCAATGCTTCTTGATTAATGTCTCGTGAATCGTATTTCACTTGATAATGTTAATTATGGAATGCCATATCGCAAGAACATTTCGCGTCGGGCTTGGATTGAAACGGTTTTTATTAGTTATTTGATAATGACTTTACTTACCATATTATGAACACCACCAACAAGAAGAGTAGCACCAGCAGGAGCGCAAAAGTTACGCCAACGGATAAAGTGGCTGTATAGCTTTTTCTGCCACTCGGAACTACAAAGATATCATTTACGTTCGAATGAGACGTGTTAAGGAGAAAAGATATCTTCATATAGTTTCGAGTAAAGGTTATACGCACACTGCAAATTATATTTCGCTTCTCTCATTAAATAAAAAGTGTCAACATACAACACCCTCTGACATTAAACTTTTTCTTTTTCCTATTCGATTACGCAGTTAACTTTCTTAGATCTTAAATTCAGTCAGAAGTAAAGACGAAACACTTACACACACAAACAAAAGTTACCTCTCGGAGAATAATTATCATATGTAAAGGAATATCCCACTTACTGAAAATTTGTCTAATCACAAGCATTTTATTGTCATAGTACCCTCAAACTCACCAATAAATTCAGTAGGATTTCCAAACCTGATGGTCTCCTGCGAACGAAATCGAACGAAGGGACAAAATTCGTAGCTGGGTTAAATTGTGGTGAGTAATGATAAATGACAGCAATCATTTGCAATGGATGCTGCTCTGAATGGACGCAAAGTGCACATAAAAAAAAATACGCCAATTAATCCTTTAAAAGCCAATGAGAAAATGTACACAAATTTCACACACATAGTTTAGACATGAAATGAATGTGGCGCGTATGAGTTAAGGAAACAAGTATTGCTTAAACGTTAAGTTACGGTAATAAACCGTTATAACTAGCCAACTGCCTAAAGACAGGCAGTAAGCATGGTAGGTCTAAACGCTAACAATCTCCATTCAAAAAAGAAGAAGAAGAAAAACAACCACTGCAATAACTATTCTTATGCTACACAAATCTCGTAGTGGACGTTTTCTTTTCCCTTCTCTTTTGTCTTATTTCTGTCTGTTATATGTGTATAATATATGCGCTTTCATGATTTAATTAGCAGTCCGTCTCATGTCTAGTTAGAATCGGTTAGAATCGAGAATGGACTGGGCAACCGCAAAGCCTACCTTCACATCTGTCTTACTAATGACACCCATCCATATACAATGCGTCACATCTTCTTCCAAAGGAGCATTATGGTAGCCGCCATGAGTGGTATTATCACCAAGGGTGATATTCATTGGGAGTGCCGACTTTTTCCATCTACCAATGCTGTGGGATGCAGATATTATACCACTCAATCGGCTGCAGTTTGTAGCAGCGTCACTTCTCATTACCGCCAGAGTAATGTTTCTACAACATGACGACAGACAAAAAACAAAAACAAAAAACAATTCAATGTAACATCCACCTTTTCTTTTACAGGGGATAGGCAAACTACACGGTCAAAAGTAATCAAATTCATGCATTTCGATAGAATGAAGTTTTCCTACATCCTTATAAATAATCAGTTTATTTGACCGTAGATGGTACATATTGCACACCCAGCAACTGATATGTCGAATTCTGCAGTTGAAGAATAGGTTGAAATCACTTCCCGACTACGAAAGCTTGTACAAATCAATTAATTGAGATGAAAATTCTAATCATGATATTTACAAGCTATCCTATGCATGGCATGAATCTGATATAATCATAGGGTAATATAAAAGATGACAGATATGCAAAGTATGTGAACCTCATCAAATACTGGGTTCATTGTGAACTACATGAATTCCAAGTCTGACGCAACATCTCCTGACAATCAAAGTGGCAAAGCAAATCAAAATCTCAGCCAACGTTTCCCTCGTAACATGTATTATCATTCTGTAATAACGTTAATTTCTTAAGTTGAATGTTTATGTGTGGTTTTCAATTGATTATGTTGTGCCCTCCATAGCAAAAGAAAATACTCACGTGACATAGGTGCCACTGATTTCCTCAAGTGTGGCAATCGCCCTCCTACTCTTTAGTGTAACCCTTGGAGGTTCCGGTTCCGGTAGGTCAGATTCTACGAATTGGTGATAGACCAATAAAATCATAAGTTCTCCAAAATAATAACAATAACAAACATGGTGAAAATGATGATGTGAATGCAACAGAATGTTACGATCAATAATCTTACGTCATATAGCAACATGCCTAGATAAGAAATATCAGCTCTTGTCAGAGCAATTTACTGTTCAGGAGGTAACAAATAACATATTATTTGACACTATAGCATTGTATGAATGTAAAGGCCGATGAAGCGTGCGACATTCGAAAAGTATCTGTCAGTGTCTATTATTATTTTTTTTTTTTTGGTGGATTTTATACGACTTCACTCGACAAAGGCTCCTTATCAAATCACTTTGTAAATGAACATAACTGGTGATTTGTCTCTATACCTAAGCATAAAAGATCATCATTACAAGATACAAGATTCTTTTTTTTCCTCGACTATGGAATATGGGAACATGTATTTAAAGAACTCTTAAATGAGCTGATGTGTTCTCTACCCCGCCGAAATCAACAGAACCTGTATTATATCACAAGTTTATCATTCCTCCAGAATCACCTTTTTGAGGCTCGGTAAAAAGTTCTTTGCATTCACTTTTGTCGCCCCATCCCCTGCTGGTGGCTGCTGCGACACATACACGGTACTTTGTAGCGGGGTTCAGGCTACCCATGTTATAGCGGCAGGGCCAGGCAGGATTCATGGTATCATTCGAGAAGGTATGGTGGCTTGCATTGAACTCGTCATTATACGGTGTGGCTATAATTTTGTAATGAATCTGACAAATACAAAGAGGTATCAGAAGGACACTGTTTATCAGTTTGTACCCTTGACAGGAATTATTCATAATTCAAATGAACCAAACTTCAAAGAAGACGTTTAACATGTTTAAGGTATACTCTCAGATCGTACATGTTAGACGACAATCGTCAATTATATAATCCTGTATGGAATACTCTTTTGCTCTCGTTTTTTTTTTCAAAAATATGTATGCACGTGGGAAATCATACGTGCCTTGGATTACTAAAGTAGAACGGATTAACAAATGTTTGCCTGAGTGAAAAATGACTGGAGGATATCTTAACTTTGCGTTTGTTTTTGTTTGTTTGTTTGTTTTCTTCCATACATTTTGATGACAATGAAACGACACATATTGACAGAGGTGCATATGCCTGTGTAGATGGCAATGCGGTGTGACGTATAGACCTATACCGATTCATTCACAGATAACATACGAAAAGTGCAATTTTCATGTGCAGATATATGTTGATATAACATGAAATCAGTATGATAACATATCCAACCGCCACCTCTTGAACAAAGAAATACGGCATGAAGATATATATATATATATATATATATGTGTGTGTGTGTGTGTGTGTGTGTGTGTGTGTGTGATGGTGTGGGCACGGTGTGTGTGTGTGTGTGTGCGCGTGCGTGTGTGTGTGTTGTGTCAGGAAACAAATTCTGTTATCCATAATATTTATTATGTATAAAAGAAAACCTCTACGAACTCACTGCATATCGAGTAATTGTGCCTCTCGGGTAGATTGGAGTCTCCCATTCGATTTCTATGGACGAATCTGTCGGATTCATTAACGTTACATTTTCTGGAGAACTTGGATCTGTTTCATTAAAAAAAGAAATACATATATTCACACAGACCTTTTTCAATCACTGAAACACATAATTTTGAATTGTAGATCACTTAACAACACATAAAACATCCTAATAAAATCCTGTTGCAAAGCATACCAATGGGAAGGAGCAATTTCAGCTGTTTAGCTATATTTCTATTGGGTAACTCACATAAAACTTTAAAGTAATATTAGTATAGATGCTTGTGGACAAAATAAATCGCGACACAACGATACCATTATGGAAGCTATTATATTGAACGGAAATTGTCACTCGTCATAAGCTATATATTTTGATCGCGACGTTATATGAAGCATATTGTGTATATTTCCTATGCAAGTGAGCAAAATTGACCTTTTTAAATTGTTATGTAATTCTCAGGAATTTCTCCAGGTACAATGTGCTTCCCTATTAAACAGATGTTATGCATACTTTTTAAACAATATACCTTTTTAATATGAAAATGTTGGTCGAAGCCATGTGCTTTTTAATTCCAATGTGGGTTGATCACATTAATGTGCTTATGGCCATTTAGTATCAAGCCAAATGTTTTGAAAGAGGGAGAGCTACAACTTTCCTTGAAGCTGGGGTTCCGGTTAAGGAGGTGGCCAGGAGACTAGGGGATTCGCCCAATGCAAAAATGAAACTTAGAGCAAAGTTTTAAGAAACTGGACAGGTCAAAGATCTGCAAGTGGCCGACCAAGGGTGACATCTCTCAGGCAAGACATGTCCATAATCAAATCACTAAAGTGCAACTTTTTTTCCATGCATTTTGACATAAAATGCTTTTTTTTCACACCAATATCTGGTGGCAATGATATGCCATTCATGTTATGAGTAATGAAATTCCCTATCCATTCCCGTTTGAATTATAAAAATCGGTAAATTACTTTTTGAGATATATCCAAAAATACTGGGGGGGGGGAACTCACTTTTTTGGTTGAGCGTATATTGTTATTATAGGATATCACTTAAATATTGTACAGTCATGTTTTGCCACCTATACGGTTCACGTGGATCTGATTTCCTGTCATTTTTTATCCTATCGATTCTTTCATTCCGACACGTTCACTAAAGGAGACTTTATCCTTACAAAAAAAAAATGGTTTGGGATATCGTTCCTGACGTTAACATTACACAAAGCCCTTGTTAAGTTTCTTCTCTGACATGTATTGCTTACATCCCACTTTTGTTAGTACTACGACAGGAGGATGAGGACTTCTCTCTCCAACGCCCACTTTTGATTCGGCAGAAACCTGCGGGAAAAGAAATAAAAAGGCAATTATTTCCGGAGGGAGCTGCGACCTCGTTGCTCATGGATTCATAAACCAGATAACAGGATTTCCAGAAAGCAAAACATATCTTTACGATTATAATTGACATAAAAAAACAATGAAAGCACCCCAACAATGGAGTCCAAATTAAGAGGAAATTATGACTGTTGTCGAATCTTGTTTAGGGCCCTGTCAGACGTTTCCAGGCAAGCTACGCGGGCTTGTTCCTTGTAGGGATATTCCAGCATGCAGGATAATTTCTGCGGGCGGAAAAGGATTTGGGCGAGTTTCGCCTGCGTTCTAACCGCTATGTTCTGCTAACGTTCTTGTTACGGGCGACATACGGGCAGTGCGAAGTACCTGCGTTTTAACTGCGTGTTACCTGCGTAGGAGTTGCCTGCAAGGTGCTGCCGCTTCTGACCTCCTACAGGCGTTCTGCATGGAACTCTGCAATACCCCTGACTCATACGGAATGGGTTTTCAGTATGCGCGGGGAACAATATTTTTGCTACCCGAAAGTCTCAGCAGATATGGCCTGCACATGACAGTATACCTATCTCGCCCGTAGTTGTCTGAAACATGAATGGGTAGATAAGCTAGAATTCACAACTTTCAGGCCAACTTCTTTCACCAGTTTACAGCAGGTATCCTATGACACTGTAGCGCGTTTATATGCAATGAATACAGTAAGTTTGCAGTAGCTGGTTAGGTCCTATAGCATTCTTGTTAACAAGGCTGAACTCTATAGAACATGCTATTTTTCCCATAATCGACCATGCATTCCCGGTGTATAGCATCTCTTTCGCTGCTTGTAATGAAAGGTACAATTGACAGTGAGACAAAGACAAGAGTAGTGGCTGAACACGATGCTGTGGTACGACATGTAGGCATGCTTGCGATTATTTCAGACTATGTGTGATATGTATATGCCTGGGGAGTGCAATAAATGGCTCTCAGATCTCTACGAATTAGAGCAATAGGAACTACACTAATTTGGTACCATGCTGGTATTTTGATATAGTTTAAACTGCATTATGAAATCACCATGCATGCCTACCTGGATTGAGTAGTTTGTGTTTGCTGTGAGGTTGAAGATCTCATACTTGTGCTTGCTTTCCCTACAAGTTTCCGCGCAATCGTAGGTGATGTTTCTGACAGTACTGTTGTCCTCCGTCTCCCAGAGTATGACGTAATAAGCGATGATCTTTCCCATCGGTGGCTCTGGCTTCCTCCATTTGATTTTAAGTCTCTTAAGGTCCACAACAGACCCGGTAACATTCAAAGGGGGACCAGGAACTGTTTGTTCAAGAGGAGTGATGTCATAATAGCATTGATCCATGAAGTTACATATTATATTAATAACGTGGACTTGCTTGTTTTATGTATTACAGTCACTTGGTGGAAGCAGAGCATTTCTTTATAGGATGTATTAAACTGCCTCAAATTAAGGCAGGACAAAATAACTCAACTTCCTTGTATAGCTATTGATGGATCTCGTGGATAAAGTGGAAAGTGCTCTAGCGTCTTGGTTGACCGCCTTGAGATCAATTCAATTATACTTGTTAAGTTACGCTTACAGACATATATGCGGTAAATTGATAGTCCATTATTTTGATATTGTAGGATATGCTTACTTTACAAACATTGACAAATTATACTTTCTGTACTGACTATTGCTATTTACTTTGAACGAACAACGAGAAGCGATATCATTGACCAATTTTCTTGACGTTAGATGCGCTAGAGGGACGACAAAGTAAAATTATTGACAATATCCCTCTCAGCTCTGATGTCACTAGGAAGCTTTAGATTTTCGCGACGGTGACGTTCAGAGGAAAAAAAAAAACATGTTCTTCGCATGCTCAAAAACGTGCGTCAAGACGATCTATCTAAAGCTTGCGTCGTCTGAGTTTTGCTATTTTTACGCCCGCTCAATTCACGACGTAGAGAGCTACTTCATGCACCGATCAGGGGGCCGTCATTTTATTTTTCATAGGTTACATCTCCGCGTAATCTAAAGCTACTTTTCACCACGAGGCAAGGAGAGACGAGAACGTCCAACGCAATCGTCGTCTCAAACGTCCGCGCCGCTAATCTAAAGCTCCCTATTATGGCTACAAGGCAACGCTCGACTACTCATAATTCGAGGACTCTGAAAAGGTTTTTTTGTTACACTGATTAGGTTTCCCGAGAGTAGAAAAGAATACATTATCCCCACGGTCCGAATTATTACTCTCATCGTTTAACATTGATTTCTCACTTCATTGTGGAGGAAATTTCAAAGTGTATTTTTTTCAATCGTATCAGACATATCATCATCGAAAGAACTGCACATACAGTGTAATAAACTGCAGTTCATCGTATCTTTGATAGCCTGATTTTGTTCTGCCTTGTATATACAGTATATTAGTACAAACCCCGACTAAAGAAAACGAACCGAACATACGTACTGTCTTCTGCCGTCTGCTCTCTAATCACGCTTGACCATTTTCCCCCTTTCTTGTGGTTCTTAGCTTTTACATAAAACCTATAGGTTGAATAAGGTATTAGATTTGGAGCGACTGCCGACGTCACGGTACTGTTCACAGTCTTTAGATAGATCTCTAGACCTGCATGTAGGCAAAAAGGTAAGAAAAAAGATAGATATCGAGTAAAAATGTCTAGTCACAATCACAGATATTTGCTTGCTTTGATAAACATGATGATAGATGCATGTCACTTACGAAGTATGAAAACGCTTATAGGTAAGTTTAAGAACATGGCAAAGAAGATGAAATATCATGCCTTGAGGCTACTGCACACTGTAAGCGTACATGAGCAAACGTATATTTAACGTATACCATTTTGGGGGTGAAATGTGCAAAGCTCGATTAAGCTCGAATTCTTGGAAAAAATCTGGTCTCAAGACGTTCACCTAACAAATGATGAGCGTATGCTAACCATTAGCGTACACAGTAACGAAAGAAAGCGCATGCATAATTATATCATCGCGTCTAGCCAACAGATCCTGAGCTTACGGAAGGAATGACCATCAAATTCAATTTCAATTTCAATTCAATTTCAATTCATTTATTTTTCATTCTTCTTTTTCCAACATAACATAATGCATAATGAATTTGGAATTACATCATGAATATAAACATTCGACTTTGCAAAAGATAAATGATACAGATAAACAAAAGAATGCAGGACAGGCAGGACAAAATAACTCGACTTCCTTGTATGTCAGACGGATCCTGAGAGTACGAAACGAATGACCAGCGAATACCCAACGTATACATACCATAACACAGTCATTTTATTGTACGCATAATATATAGTGTGTATGCTTTGCTGTTTATCAAAACATCCAACAATTTCCTTGCCAAATTCGCTTTCTTCACCAGGGTCTCTTCAGTAGCGTTATTGAAAAGGGAATCGATTCTCAATACATAAGCTGTCTACAAAGTATTTAAGTGCTTGTAAGAATTTCAATGAGGGGACACTGAAATAAGTGATGGAGTTAATCACCAATATGGCTTATTGAACAATTGTTTTCACACATTCTTTCACCGCTCTGGGCACATTTGATTAACGTCCAATTCATATCTACGGGTAATTGTCATTCAAGCACCTAAAGAATCTCCTACCAGTAGGAGCTACTAGAATCAAATAAGTCCCAAATTGAAGTGACTGTGTGTTTGGTGCTGAGCTAATAACTCATTACCGCTGTGACTCTCTCGTTACTCTATTAGTAGATTAGCGTCAAGCATTTGAAATAAGTGGCTTGTAAGTTGGAATACGCTGTGTATTCGTTGACCATGAGTTTGTCGTCCGTCCGTTACATTAACGGTGCGTATAAGTTGTGCATTCGTTTTGGCAAAGTTCCACATGGACTGGACGTATCTGGACGATTGGCGATCGAATAAGCAACAAACATCCAGCAGACAAAAGATTCAAACAGCAAATGTTCCACAGATACATTCAGTGTTGATTGGTACGTTGTCATCCGTTAAAATTTTGAACATGTCCAAAATAAAAGATTGGCTCCAGCGTATCTCCCCGAATCTTGCGAACAGCTAACGAATACACGGTACATCCTACGTGTTACAAATGATCAGCAATGAATGCGAATGTATCTCCAAATTTTTGAAAATGTTGGGCATTCGTTGGCTGGGTAGACCTAAGAGTGAGGAGGCCTTCAGCGCAATATCGCTGCTGCCAACGGACTCTAGCGACCTGAATATTGAGAGTTTGTGGTCTATTCCTTAGGTCTATTTCACTGAGCCATACACTGGAAGTCTAGGGAAGCTTTGCATTTTCCCCGGTATTATCACCCCCCCCCCCCCCCCCAATATGAGGATTGACACCACAATGAACAATGATCATGTGAACTTGACTGTCCACTCCACGCATGTGCACTAGCGATATTGCATTGACATTAACGTCATCGCCAAATGAAAACCATTCATTGAATATGTCATTGGTGATTTAAAGGCATTAAAATACAATTTGTTAAAAGCCAAACAAAACTGGTTGGTATGCAGCTGGTTAGACATGTCAAGTGAACTTATGTTGAACAGGCTTCCACCTATCTAGTTTATATTTTACGTTGACCCATGGTATGGTAAATTTTGAGCAATGAAAGAAGTTAGACATTGCCAATCAGTAATGTAGCATTGTTTCGGTTCAGGCACATACGTTTGTACATTGACTCTAGGGCTTTCTTTGATGATTAATATACCTGTTTTGCTCAACAGCTTGTATTGATAGGCTGTTATTTCTCCATTTCTGCCATTGCAAACCGGCTTGCTCCATGAAAACTTGAGCTTTCGTTTGTCGATCTCTACGACAGTGACATTGGAAGGTGGTGAAGTTGGAGCTGAAAGATTATTGAAAAAGAAAATGATCGTTTTAAATATTTAGTTTCTTTACGTTAGGGAACATGAATGACTCAACATAGATCTCGGGAAAGTGCGGAAAACGGATCTGCAATATCGTGCCATCAGATCGAAGCAGTTTCCGCAAATCAATTCAATTCAAAGTTTATTTCATTTTTCGACAAAAAATATATGTTACACTTCTTTTACAACAGAGAATAAGGTAAACAGAACATTATACAATGAAAAGAGTATACAATAATTGAGGACCTTATAGTAATTATACACTGTAGAAAAAAAGAAACAAGTGGTCGAAATGAAGTACATAATTTATATAACCTTGCTTAAAGTGCGAAAAATGGAGAGACCCACTGAAAAGACAGAGCTTGTAGAATGTGGGCCCCTCTGGAAAAAAAAAAACATCAATGGGAAGATTCATTGGAGCATCATAAATACAAAAGGAAAGAAGGAAGAATAGGAAGAAATCTGGAAGCCCACTGAGAATTAGATTCACAGATAAATACACTGGTCTTGCTTTCATAGACGCGAACAAACATGGAACAAGACTAGATAACAAAGCAGCTGCTGAAGAAAAGGCTGTACGGGACAAAACGGAATGGACAAGACTAACAAACGCGAACAAACATGAAACAGGACTAGACAACAAAACAACTACTGAAGGAAAGGCTGTACGGAACAAAACGGAATGGACAAGACTAACAGACAGAAGACAAAATAGCAAACAAAAACCACAACGGAGACAGCGATCTTCGGCAGAAGCATGCTAAGAGAAATAGATGATAGTTGTGGAGAAAAAAAAAGTGATATTGTAATGCCTGAAAAGAGAAAAAAAACAATGAAATAGAGGGACGTATGAACAGGAGTAACAGACGGAAATTCTACTCTGTGACACTTTGAGCAATAGCATAGATGACAACAGACATCCAAAAGAGTACAATTTATTCTTCAAAGAGGAGAAAAAGTGAGTAAGTCAGTATGTGAGAAAGAAGACCGAATATAGCTAACGGAGACAGCGATCTTCGGCAGAAGCATGCTAAGAGAAATAGATGATAGTTGTGGAGAAAAAAAAAGTGATATTGTAATGCCTGAAAAGAGAAAAAAAAAACAATGAAATAGAGGGACGTATGAACAGGAGTAACAGACGGAAATTCTACTCTGTGACACTTTGAGCAATAGCATGGATGACAACAGACATCCAAAAGAGTACAATTTATTCTTCAAAGAGGAGAAAAAGTGAGTAAGTCAGTATGTGAGAAAGAAGACCGAATATAGCTAAGTCAGTGCTGCAGAGTCATACGGTTGCAAAAGAACGGACTTCAGTCTCCTCCTGAAAGAATATATGGATGGGGTGTGTTTTATATCATGATTCAAAGAATTCCAATAATGTCTGTAAAACATATGCAATTATTTTTTTTTCGTTGGTTCTCCTCTCTAAATCAGCTTTGTTCAATACGATATATTCATACATTGATATTACATATACACTTACACTCACAAACACCATAATAAATGCTATCATATTGTATGTGACCGTGCATCACAAAACAAACAAAAATTCGCACCCCTTGATTTTACGTGAGGACTCAAGAAAGGTAAAATGGGTCAACCGAGCCAATTTTGAGTTTTCCACATTTTCTTGAAGAGATCTTCTTCTTTTAGATTATCTTTGAGTTGGGAGCATACATTGAATGGAAAAGTGGGTTTTGAGCTGTTTTTCTATGACCCCCTTTTTTGGTAGATTATTGTGATCAGGCTTTTCTTAAAGGCCCCTTTCATTTCGCACCCTCTTCACTCTCAACTCTACTAACTTTTGAAAGGATGATACTGCTGCTCTGAACGTTGACATTTATCGTGGTCAGAATGTGGTAATAGACAATGCTGAATTTCAGCTTAATCTGATAATCTCTTCATTGTTGGTGCTACAGTGGTTAACATCATGTTTTTGTCCCATTGCTGGCACAGATAGCATGGCTTCGTAAAGATTAAGTACTTATATAGACCCTGTACTTCAGAGCCTCTTTTCTCAGTTCACACTTTCTGGAGTGTGGGCTTTCTTTCCAATATCTACATGGGTTAGGAGAAATCATTTGAATTAAGTTATACATCATTTTAAAACTTATATAGTCTGCTCTAAAAATCCACGTCTGGCAATTTTCTGTTTGTTTTAGTGGTGGAGGGTCACACACACACGCACACACACACACACACACATATATATATATATATATATATATATATATATATATATTGATGATATATTGTATCGTATCACCACATACAAGTAAATTTGTATATAAATGACAATGAAAACTGATTCCCCCAACATTAATGCGTTAAACTTACCGGAGTAATTTGTTGTAATATTTCCCCAGGCAAAGAAACCATATCCGGCAGAATTGTATCCCCTCACGAAGACCTCGTACGATGAATAGGGATGGAGACCTCTGATTTTAAAACTCCGAGTCGTGTTAGGTACTGATCCCGCGAGCTCCAGCTCACTGCCCGTGGTCGCATTGCACATTCCCCTCTCCAACAAACGGTAGTGTACTTCGTAGTTGAGAGGTTTACAGGGCGAGTTTGCGGTAGACCAAGTCACGTTTGCCATTTGGGGGCTGTTACTGAGAAGTGGCGAGTTGATACGTGGTGTTCCTGGGACTGAATGTCAAACGAATATTATTAGCGTCATGCTTATAAATCAGGAGCAGTAATGCTGGATTCTTTTCTAATGTTTGGGTAACAGCAGATTTGCTGATATATTTTGACATCGTAACATCTACTACTGTCAAGGCAAGACCCACTATCATCTTAAGAAGAATTAATTTCACTCCTTATATTAGGCTCGTACTCATTATCAGCGGCGGATCCAGAGGGGGGGGGGGGGGGGGGGCGCAAGGGGCCCACGCCCCTTTATTTATCGTTAAAAACAAAAGAAATAAAAAGAAAAAATGAAATGAAACCCGGAAGTTGCAACAAAAAGATGAGTTACGCCCCCCTTTACAGAATTCCTGGATCCGCCCATTATTCTTATCTACTGACATCCTAGCTTCATGCAATTGCTTTATATCAATGGCTGAAATGTCATCGTATTTCTGTTTATCATGGTGATTGAGTCATCTAGTTGTTGTGTTAGCTGTCATTACATGATGGCAAATATGAATACCACTGAAACATATCAGTAACTCCGTTTTTAAGAACTCAAACTTTTCAGAACAAAGTTGAAAGGTGATACTAAGGGTTGAAATTAATTGTCACTTGATTATGCTGTAATTTCTGTTCCTTTTAAAATACAAATTTTACAATGGTTCAAAAGATAATTAATGAATCGTTTAATCAAATTCATGATCCTGTCATCTTCATTGTCCCCGTTGTACATCTGGGCGTTTATCTGGTCCAATATCTTGAGTAGCATACATAATGATAAATGAGTGTTGTGAAGAATTCAGGGTTAAAGAACAGAAGAAGAAGAAAAAAAAACGATCTTACCTTTTTTTTTTAAACAAAAGTTTGATAGCAGTGGTTCATCTGTATTGCAAATGTCTAAACAGGCTACTGTATATCCGCACATTACATTCTAATGTCTACAACCTCTAAACTGATAAACATCGACAAAGCTTCGGCAACTTTGGAATCTAAGACGTATATCACTTGATTACGTTTTTCGTCTCCAAAATGCACCAAACCGACACGAAAGAGAATTAGTTACAGATGTTAAAAGAGTAAGACTTAAAAGAAAATAGAATTCACAATTAGAGCCAGTGGAAAAAATGTTACATTCGACAGATAGCTAGTTAATGTGAACAATTATCAAGGTAAAACACGCTACTTGTCAATGGATTAAGGCAGGTGGAGATCAACATCGCCACAGAGAAAGACATTATAGTCCTCAAAGTGTAACTGCCTTATTGTTTACGTCTGTCATTTATGTTGTTGCTGTAGAAATAATCGTCAAAGACAGAAATGATATGCTATCACTCCCGCTGAAGTAGATTGAAGCAAGATTTTTAGTTTGTCTACTTATTAC
The DNA here is from genome assembly GCF_040938485.1 of Diadema antillarum. NCBI lineage: Eukaryota > Metazoa > Echinodermata > Echinoidea > Diadematoida > Diadematidae > Diadema > Diadema antillarum. The sequence continues at coordinate 415,673 of NW_027272062.1, read as the reverse complement.
TGGGTTTACAAGTATTAAAACAACTAATGTCGTTGTCTGAACAGTTCTTGCTTGTGTGTTTTGCCTCATTCAGAAGTGCAACGTACCCTGACGAATTCAACAATGTTATATCTGAATTTCGCAAAAAGTATTCTTTTAAAAAAGTTTTTTATGCACGAAAGAAGAATGCGTAGGTAACTTGTTAACTGTAAATAGATTTATGACGCTTACATCGCACATACAGTTAGCGGTGTAGTTTTTGTAATCTGACATAACAACAACATCACATGAGTTATATGATAATATGCACGAACGGATGATTGAAATGCAGGCACAAGATAACCGCTGCATGTCCTTTCACCAGTCCTGAAAAGCATGATATACCATTCTAAGAAGTAAAACAAATGACAACTATGTCTGAAACAAATTGACTTGGCGTAATCATGCAGGTTTTTGTTGCTGATTAATGTCATCACCTTTTCTTTATTCATATACTGGATCACATATCGCTTTCAGATAAAAAAAGAACATGATTTGTACCGACCATGATATTTGCTATTTTTTACTCTTATCTATTGCAGTTTCACAACTTTGCCATTTTAAAACACACACAAAAGAAAACCCACACAACATTACGTGGGTTGATAAGCGAGTACATGGCATACTCATAAGTCAGCGTGATGAGAATCAACTTTATCCAAACTTTATCCACACTTTATGACCCCCCCCCCCCGAAAAAATGACAAAAGATTCAATAAAGTAATAAAATATGAAGACGTGGACAACACGAATTAAATACAGCTTATCAATGCGACTCACCTCCTATGGCAGTCCTTGCTGAAACAACCGTACAATTGGACACAATTCCATTCCTCAGAGTCGCTATTTTAAACACGTACGTAGAGCATGCTGAAAGGTCCGTAAATTTATATCTTGTCCAAAAATTGTTACTTGTTTTCTGACTCTCCGTTCCATTCAGTTGAAACGTGTAATTGACCGTGTTCTCTGTCAGAAGTTCACATGCAGGTTTCTGCCACCTGAACGCCAAAGACTTGTTAGTAGCTTTGTACGTAATGCTTCTTACCAATGGAGGTCCTGTGTGTGGAAATTCCAAAGAAAGTAACAATATATTCCATGCAAAGTAATTAATGACCATATTCTATAGTTGTATAAAAGAGCTGTACAAGAAAGCAGGTGTAGTGCTTCCTTGTGTGGACCGAAATGTCAGACAACTGTAGGCCTTACATGAAAGCACAATACATTACTTTGCAGTGGCTCTGTCCCTTCAATGCTATGTCAATGGCTGACAAACATGTTAGAAAGGGTACACTATTTAAAAGACTATTGATAAGGAACCCTCCACTTGACTCATAATGATAAAAAACTATCCCTTGTGTGACAGCAACTTAGGCTGTAACATTACTGACATTTTTTTTTCTTTTTTCTATTCGAGACTTACTGGTCCTACCATGTTCTTTGCTAGTTTTCTGGTGCTATAAGAGAAAAAATATGTATTTCCGTATCATTCATATAATTCATATTACAGAAAAAAATATCCGCTAATTTGTACGATCATGAATCTTCCAGCTATTCCAAGTGCAATGATCATGATGATGGCAAAAGACATGCATGCTGTCATTAGGACTCCACATGTCATGGTGAAGTTTGCCATGTACGCTACTTTTTCTCCATATTTTACTTTGACTGGACTAATTTTTAGACTCATCCAGTTTACTGACACATACAAACGACACAACGAAATCCACATTCGTGCAGACTTAATAAACTGTTACATACATGCATTTATACCAGACGTACCTGTGTTAATGGTTACGATATCACTGGTTGCATTGGGACCAAATCCTACAGAATTACTCCCACTGACGGAGATGTTGTAGTACGCGTTGTGTAGCAGACCAGTGACGGTGAACTCAGTCGTTGATCCGTTGACAATCCCAGCATTTTTCCAAGATGGGTTTTCTTCCAACTCACAGTTGCCTCGTCGAAGCAGCTGGTAGGAGATCTCATAGGAAGTCGGTTTACAGGGAAACAACTCCGGGTATTTCCATGTCACTATTACTTCTGCATTATCTCCGACGGAGTTCTTTGTTGATATATTTGCTTTGTGAGGGACTTCATATTACAAAGAAACGCAATGAAATCATGAGTTGAAACGCTATTAAAATCCATAATCATATTCTTTCAAGGACGATTGATTATAAACAGGACCTCTGTACTAACGATAATTTAAAGAAAGGAAATGGCATGTATGAAAATGTAAAAGCTGAGTGATGCTGTCCAAATTCCATGTATAATTATATATGTATGTATACAAACATATGTATATTATATATATTCATATATATATATATATATATATATATATGTATATATATATATAAATACAACACACTCCCCAACAGGTGCAAGAAATGTCATCCATTATCATTTGTAACATCATCATGCGCAGTATAAGATCCATAAATGGGTACATATCGACTATGTCATATGGGCAGAACGAAATATCAATCACTGCTTTGAGACTAAATCCACTTATTCACATGCAGACATACAACTACATTCACGCATACATAGAAATTATGTGCTTAGTATGTTATGAAATTATGTACATAAAGAAGAGTTTAACTGCAAAAAGCGATACTATTATATCCATTTTCATCAACTTGACATGTACTTGGATAATATGTGAACATTGAGAAACTCGTTATCTCTCATGTACTTCAGTAATGTGGCTTACTTTCTGTGGAAGTATTTGCGGATATTGTATTCCAGGTAGACAAGCTTCCATTCCACGAAGTCGCTATGCTAAAGTTGTACCCTGAGCAGGGTGAAAGGCCCGTAATATTGTGACTACTTGAAATAGTGTGACTTTCATGGTGTTCGTCCTTTCCATTCACTTGAATCGTGTAGTTGACAGTGTTGTCTATCAGAAGATTACAGGCAGGTTTCTCCCACTCGAATTTTAAAGAGTTGGTAGTAGCTCTGTGCCAAACATTTGGCACCGATGGAAGTCCTGTGTGTTAAAAGTGCATCAATGACTTTAAGAATACATATGTACACACATTATATATGTATATGTATGTATATATATATATATATATATATTATACATATTCAAGATTTTGACATCTCGATTAACATCCTTTCCTTCATCTTCACGCAGTAAAATGATATCATTAAAAAAAAAAACCTTTCTGGCATTTTCCTTCACATAGACAAAGAACAATCACTATTATTTCTTTAGAAAGATGCATTTCATGTTCAACAGAACTAAAATTTTTTTGCCAAAAATGATATAAAATACCGCTACAGGGCCTAATTACTGGAATGATGCCCTCGAAAAAAGTGATTTTTTTTTTCAAATTAATTGTTTTTCCGCTAACAGCTTCTTCCCCCCGTTCCTTATTTCAAAGGATCATTCGCATATACTGTTCGTTATTCCTTTGGTCCAAAAAGTTGAAACTGGTGTTGTTAATCCGAAATTGAAAACAGGTGACTTTCATAAAGAACAAAGAGAGGAATTATGTTCGCCACTCCCAAATGAAATGAACTAAAAGATTATATATCTCGCGTGAATTCAATATTTTAGGATATGATACTGAGGCTTCAGTCTCAGTTTATCAGTTTACTTGGTTAAAAAAAATGGTAAAGGCTTTTTCATTTTCATTTTACACATGAATGTGAACATGCATCACATATGCATGTGAACATGCATGTTTTTTGTTTTCATTTCCAATCAAACACAGGTAAAACACTTTGACATGATTACATATATTGGAACATAATAATACATAATGGTTCTTGAAAGAACTTCATGGAAATGAAAATTGAGGGGCTGCTAAAAAGCGAACTTGTAGATTGCAGTCCCCTCACTTACGTTACATTACTACAATACATTAATTATATATGACTCTATAACACAATACAACGATAACGAGACATGAAAACTCGTCACATTGAGGACGAGTTAGGTGATACGCTTGTGGTCATCAGATGACGGTCATCTGTGATCGACAAAGAAAAGAATGTGATATAGGCACCTTGAAGTTATATTGAGCGTGCATGCGAAACCGTTTCTGTAACCACTCGGCCACGGGTCATCCACGGAAATGGTAAGACAGAAAAACAACAACAATGTATAGATATAACGGGGGGAAAGTCAATGCCCACTCAACTAACGCGGCCGTGTGAACATCTATTGCATTGCTAGACGGAAAAGCGGCCTTGTAACGACTGAGGTCGCTATACCATTTCTGGCAACTTGGGAAAAATACGTCCCGCAGACATAAAACCTATAATCGGCTGGTTTTGATACCTTGCCTTTAATCACAATTTTCAGTGTAATGACGTCATCAAATTACAAAACAATGACATGGTCTTGAAAGAAAATTGTTCAAAGTACAACACCTCAGTCGTCGTCATTACATACTATGATCGGTTTGACAAAGTCAACCTGCAAAATTTTGCTGCAGTCGAAGCAATGTGGTCTCCAACACACAAAAAAGAGGGATATGGCGTGTGTGTGTGTCTGTGTGTGTGTATAGGTGCGTTTATATACGAACGTGATTTCTACATGGACGAATATGTAATACAAAATTGAAGAAAAAAAAACAGTAAAGTAGCTAAGTATTTTGTTTCGTGATCTTGTGAGGTTCGAACCCGCAACCTCACGTCTCTGAGACGTCGCCTTTAACCACTCGGCGACACGTCTCGACGGGAAAATATGGGGAACGTTATGGACTTGAAAGACAGTTGTTCAATATATAACACATTCATCATACGTTGTCAGTTTGCTATTGACATGACGATCTATCACATGAATATGAGGGAGGCATTAGTACCTGTATGAAATTATTATAGGCATGGTTATCAAATTGCCCTAAAATATCCTTATAATTGCCTTATTTTTACACACAGTTACGCTATCCCTTTAAACTCGTCACAGTTTAATTAGAATCATTAACATCATACATTAGTACCATATTCAGTTCCATAGCTGATCACGTTTGCTAATCAATTAAGAGTAATTGTCTAGAATGTGTCATATGGCCAACCTGTATACACACGTATATACACACACACAATGCTAAATGTATGTATCAAACATCTGTAACACAGCTTTGAACTAACTATAGGAATTATCGCTGCACTTATCATCCATACTTTTTATCACTATCTGAAACTCCACAAAAACCACTAATTGACAAATAATCATCAATACAGAAGACTGAATACCTTTTTTACAATGTATAGCTTGTTACATGTATAAATCAGCACAAAGTAACCACGACTACATTGTGTTACTGAATTGATATGAACAAATTTCATTTTGTTACAGTATACTGTATCAGTTTGAAAAGCCCAACCTGCAAAACTATAATTTTGCAGCAGACGAAGTAATGCAGTCTCCAACGCAAAACAAAGGTATACTGTGTGAGTGTGTGCGTATAGGTGTGTTTACATGCAAACGTGATTTCTACATGGACGAAGGTGTAGTACTCCATTGAAGAAAAAAAGTTTAAAAAAAATTATTATTTTCTTTCGTGCTCTTGTGAGGATCGAACCCGTACGTGTGCAACCTCACGTTTCTAAGACGACGCCTCTAACCACTCGGCCATACGTCTCGACGAGAAAATTAGAGGAACGTAAGCTTATGTACGTGAAAGATGAATCACGAATCGTTTGGTCCGCATTCCATTCTCATTTTCAGTTTTAAATTGCAAAATTGTCAACCTCATGAGGAGATTTCAAAGAATAAAATGCATGATTACTGCAGCTTATTGTCACATCTACAACATAAATAAGTTTCAGAGGAAATGAAGCAAAATCAGCTGAGATAAAGGTGCTTAAACGTTGTCAAGTCAATGCATGGTTTCTAAAAAAATCACCTCCCATAGACAATACACGTAAACTTGTCCGATTTTGCGTCTTTACCTTTAAACACAATTTAAAGCATGATGACGTCATCAAATTTCAAAACCATGACATGGACTTGAAAGGCAAATGTTCAAAGTACAACATATCTGAATTTGGGATAATATTGAGCTTAAACAACAGAGATACGAGCAAATGAATGTCAGAAACAGTACCTCAAAAAAATTAATTCCACTTTTTTGATTTCAGATGACGATATGATGACGTCATAATGTAATTATGGAAATAATGATACTTGAAACGTCAAGTCCAATTTATATGCTTTTGTAATATGCAATAAAAACATAGGGTCACCTGACGTTTTAAAGAGCTATGGCGAAATAAACAAAGACATGTTTTTTCACTATATTTGCACATAGACGCGCAGGCGAAATTTGAACTTTGACGCAAGTGCATTGCTTTGTTATTTGTAGGAATCGATTAGAAATCAATGGATATTGTTGCTCAAAGTATCAGGAATCCAAATCTGTCAAAAAAAGTGTATTTTCATGTTGCTGACGCGCTGTGCGAGCGAAAATGCGCGGACGGACGCGCACGCGCAAAATTGTTTGAAACGCATAAAATTGTCTGAAACTTCGAGATTTCTCATTGGAAAGTTGTTTTGAGCCTTTTAAAATTTTGACGCGCGCTTACGCGCACTTAATGATGTCCTAGGTAATTAGCATCAAAAGAAGTAAGATAGAACGTGACCTGAACTTTATGTCCACAAAAAATGATACAGAAATGACCTTTAGTTATGAAGTTATGATCGATCATGTAACATGGTCCAAAAATCACAAAATGGCGCCTAGACGACGTCATAGATATGTTACTGTCATGAAAACCTTATTGTGGCTAGATATTGTCATGAGACATGTTCCCTGAAAATGTCATGTTATTCCGTAATGTCATTCTTGAGATATTGATGACACAAAATTGTCCAGAAAGAAAGAAGAATAAAAAGAAATAAAGAGAGATTTTGACAATCACAATAGGTGATACGCTGATAGCGTATCACCTAAATATACAAGCTAATCATTGAAAGTATACAGTTTTCATTCAATCAAATCGGATGGTTACATGAAGTATACGCTTTCACATGTACATACACATACACATACACACATACACATACGCACACACACGCACGTACACACACATGTATGCATCCACATACATTGTGCACACACAGAATAGAGTAGGGAAAGAGAGAGAGAGGGAGGGAGAGAGGGGGGAGTAGAAAGAGCGAAGGGCAGGTCAGCATTCTCGATGCAGGGTGAAGAAAAAAGAACGACAATTCCAAACAGTCAAACTAATCATGGGGTACATATGAGCTAATCAAATATTTCTTTAAATTACTAGAGAATGATTTCAAACTAATGAAATCTTTTATATTTTTCCCAAGGGAATTCCAAAATTTTGGGCCACTGTAAATAAACGTGGATTTTGTAAATAGAGTTCAGGGAAGGGGCAAATGATACTCATCTGTTTGACGAGTGGGGTATTTATGAATATTTTTATTCTTATTAAACATATTTGCAAAAACTAAAACTCTTTGTCACACGTCCAATTATGGAGGGGTGGGGGCGAAGTGATAGAAGCCATGCTTTTGATTTAAGTCCCTCTCTCTATCTATTGTCTATACTTTTGTTCTATTGTCTATTTTGCACTATTTTATTCCTGAAGCACATACGCTTTGATTATCTTCTACGTCATGAAAAAGCAAAATGTCATGTGCAATGAAAATCATTGTAATTAATTTTCTTTGTTTTTATGAAAACAACATATTACTGAATTCACATCAAACAAAATCAATCGATTAAACGTTACGTATTATGTTAGGGGAGGATGACACATTTCTAAATTTATTTTCCAACAATTCATGTAATTTACCGCCAGTAATGGCGTAGATGGGGTTCCGGTTCAGAATGGATTTTGTTGCCTGATAGAGCAAAAGGCCCTGTCCAACCTCTCCTGGCAAGCTAGGCGGACCTGTTCCGTGTGGGGATTTTCCATCACGCAGGACTTTTTAGGTGATAGGCCTACGCTAGCGGCGTATCACCAATTGTGCTTGCTCGAAATTCCCATTTCTTTCTGACGAATTTTGTGAACAAAATATCTCAATAATGACTCGACCAATTCACATGAAATTTTCAGTTATCATATCTCACGACAATATCTCTGCACAGCAACATTTTCATGACGATAACTAATCTGTGACATCATCTGGGCGCCATTTTGTGATTTTCAATGATCGATCATAACCTTATAACTAAATGTCATTTCTTTACCATTTTCGGTAGACACATAGTTCAAATCACGTCTGATCATCCTGTACTATGCTAATTACCCAGGTCACCATGACGTGCGCGCACGCGCGCGTCAAAAATTTAAAATGCTCAAAACAACCTCCCGACCGGTTTTCTCGAGGTTTCAGACAATTTCAAGCGTTTCAAAAAAATTCCGCGCGTGCGCGTCCGTCCGCACGTTTTCGCGCGCACAGCGCGTAAGCAACATGAAAATGCACTTTTTCCCGAAAATTTGGAATACTGATACATTAACTAACAATATCCATTGATTTCTGATCGATTTTGACCAATAACAAAGGAATGCACTGGCGTCAAATTTAAAATGTGTAATGTGTAAATACAGTGAAAACATGTCTTTGTTTATTTCGCCATAGCTCTTTAAAACGTCCGGTAACCCTATGTTTTTATTTAATATTACAAAAGCATATGAATTGTAAATAACATTTCAAGTATCAATATTTCCATGAATACTCTATGCAGGGCTCGACACTAACGGTGGCCCGGTGGCCCGGGGCCACCAAAAATGAAAGTCGGGCCACCAAATTTTAAAAAAGGGCAAATTTGGTGGCCCGCCTCGGGCCACCAAAATGTTTTGAAAAGTATGTCAATAAATTCGTAACTTTTTTGCGCCGGAAATTAGCAGTTAAATTTGTTCAAAGGATGGATGAAAAGGACTGAATGAATGCCTGAGAGTGAGTGTTGCAAGTTTGTTGAAGTTTATTTATGAGTAGATATGTCCAACTTCTAATTCTTACTATCATAAATCTTAAATATTTGACTCATGAAAAAATGGACTTTTAATGGTTTTTTTTGTTTTTTTTTTGGGACACCAAATTTTTCTCTCGGGCCACCAAAAATTTGAAATTTTGGATTTTGGTGGCCCCATCGGGCCACCAAACAAAAAAGTTAGTGTCGAGCCATGCTCTATGTCATCATATCGTCATCTTAAAAAAAAAAAAGTGGAATTGAATTTTTGAGGTACTATTTGTGACATTCGTTTGCTGGTATCTCTGTTGTTTTAGCTCAATAATTATCCCAAATTCAGATATGTTGTATTTTGAACATTTCTCTTTCAAGTCCACGTCATTGTTTTGCAATTTGATAACGTCATCATACTGGAAATTTTGATTAAAGGCAACGACTCAAAATCAGCCAAGTTTACGTGTTATGTCTATGGGAGGTGATTTTTTTTTAAACCATGCATTGACTTGATAACGTTCGAGCACCTTCACCACCTTTTTCCTCTGAAACTTAATAATGTTGTAGCTGAGACAATAAGCTGCAGTAATCATACATTTTTTTATTTTTTTTTCAAATCTCCTTATCAGGTTGATAATTTTGCAGCTTAAAACTGAAAATGAGAATGAAATGTGGACGAAACGATTCCTGATTTATCTTTCACACATAAGCTTACGTTCCTCATATTTCCTCGTCGAGACGTATAGCTGAGAGGTTAAAGGCGACGTCTCTGGCGCAAGAGATGTGAAGTTGCACACGTTCGGGTTCGAACCCCACAAGAATACGAAACAAAATACTTCTATCTTTTACTCTTTTTTTTCTTCAATGGAGTAATTACACCTTCGTCCATGTAGAAATCACGTTCTCATGTAAACGCACCCATACGCACACACACACACACACACACACACACACACACACACAATATCGAAGCTCTCACGCAGGCCACACGGAATGCACGCAAGTAGCTTGTATTTAGCACGCGTCTTGCAGGTAAGACGCAAGTATGGAACTCGCCAACATCCTTGTCCGCCCGCAGGAAACTCTCCTGCTAGCTGGAAAATCCCTACTCGCAACAAGCCCGCGTAGTTTACCTGGAAAGGTGTGACAGGGTCTTAAAGGTCCTGTCACTGTCGTCTTCATTAACGTGATCCCCTTTGTCTCATTTAATAAATTAACCAATATCAACACATCAACACATGACTGGGCTACGGTAAAAAGCTGCATTCATGCATAAACTTACTTTTTACAGTGAAATCGTCACTGATTCCAGGAGGACCAATTCCGGCAGAATTATTTCCTCTGACGGAGATTCTATAGCGCGCGTTGAAATGCAGACCAGTGATGGTGAACTCAGAGATACTACCATTGACAATCTCAGCCACTGCCCAAAATGGGTTTTGTTCCACATCACAGGTGCCTAGTTGAAGCAATTTGTATAAGATCTCCTGGGACGTTGGTTCGCAAACATTCGACACTGGGTATTTCCACGTCACCAATACCGCCGCTGAGTTTCCACCAAAGGTCCTTGTTTCTACTATTGGTTCATCGGGGGCTATTAATTACAAAGAAACGTCATCTTTACATGGGGTTGCACTCTTTTTTCTGTATTGGTCTTCTTATAAACGAAGGCCATGATTACAAAGTAGAATAGAAATAAACAAAATAACATAGATAGGACTCTTCATAACATCGACATAATCAAAACATTTAGGTGCCGACAAAAAGGAGAAAACAAGAATAATTATTTGACTTGGAACGTCAAAATCATTAAACAAGATATTCATGAGATGATTAAACAAAATCTTTGTCCGAAACTGTAAGGGTATAATATCGGAAGTCCATACTCTACGATTATTGTTGGGTAATCGATGCCAGAGACCCGTCGTCTCATGAAAACTGTGACAATAATAATACTAAATGATAATAACAACAATAATAATGATGATAATAATAATAATAATAATAATAATAATAATAATAATAATAACAATAATAGTAGTAATAGAAATAGATGAAATGAAGTGATTAAAAGTGATTTAAAAGTGATTAAAGAATTGCCAGGCTTAGGTACTTACCCTCAGGAACAACTACGTCGAAATATGTTGGCATACAGAAATCTTGGGAAGCTGATCGCGTGCGAAACCCACATAAGAGCATTAAAAACGAATAGCTAAATGCGACATGTGCTTATGATTTTCCATGTGTTAGTTACTTGTTTTAGCAGTCTACGCGTATGATTTTTTTTTTTCATACCCGCGGAATTCAGTTTCAGTTTGTTTTATTTCTCCACTTGTATGAAAGGAATCAGTATGACAAAATCAGCAATTTTCATATACTGTATGTTACAAGAGTACTCATTAGAAATAGATGATTGCGTGAATAATATGCGTGTATATTTTCATGGCTTATCTTAAAGTATACAAGTTAGTGACGTAGACGGTTATCCATATAAAAGTAATTCGCTTGCATTGAATAACGGCCTTTGGACATTAGGTTTGGTTACAGTTCTTTCTTATTTTTTACTGAATGAACAAAGCACATACACATAGAATGGCATAATGTCAACTCCTGAGTATTTCAATGTGACCACAAGGGGGTTATGGCAGGACAGAAATGTTATCAATGGACAAGAATGGAGGATCCTCGAAAAGGAAAAAAAAATGAAGAAAAGAGAAGCGAGAGTACCCAGCATTTAGGAGTTTTGAGGAACACACACACACCGAAATAAAAAAAGACCAATTTTATTTAAAAACTTATTATTATTCTAAGAAATCACAATTTTACAGTGAAGGGATGAAATAGATCGGGGATGAAAGGGGGGAGGTGAAATAGATCTATAAATCATGGAGGGATGGTAAGTATGCCAGCATCCCCACCTTCCCGCCCCCCCCCCAAAAAAAAAACAACAAACAAACAAACAAACAAAACAACAAATATGTCATAGGACAAAAGAATCACATAGCTTATGCGGACAGAAAACAGCACAATCAATTTTTTCCTTGTTGCTTTGGCAGCATGATATACACTGCATGCAAAAATATTTATTTTTTTTAGCATTGATTCTTAGAATGTTAGTAAACACCATGAAAGATCAGTGCCAAATTGAATAAACGTATTCCAAACTCAATTCCAAACTCGACTTATTTTGAAATCTCGAAAAAAAACCCCGTTCCAACTAATCTAAAAGTTCTCGACGGTCACTTTAATCTGAATGTTGTAACTGCTACTTCCTTACTTGTGTGAAGTGTGAAGCTCAATGATCGAAAGGCGCATTTGAACAGCTTAACTTTAACCTAACAGTTTTGCCACTTTGAAGGACCGAGTTATCAAATTGAATGTCAAACCTACGAATGAATACAAAACCTTTATTAATAGGTAATGTCGTGTATGACCGTATTTCCACCTAGATACGATCTGTGTGAATAGCATGTGACATAATGATTACCGTTACTTGTCTGTGTTTGTGGGGATTTCAGAATCTCGTGTAGGAACAGGTTAATGGCATGACAAACTGCATTGATATCAGCGTAATTATGCATATTCTAAGGAAAAGATAATGGACTTATTCGAGGCATTTTTCTTTTGGAATGATGTAGTTTTGGTTGAGATGAAACTTCCGGTTTTAACTTTTTGCGCGATAATAATCTTAGAAACCAATCAAACGAAGTACCAAAGAGCATACAAAATTAAAAGAGGAATGAAAAGCTTATTTGATGAAACACTGCAAAAAGTCCGGTGTTAAATAGTGAACACCGAGCTGGTGTTAAATTTTCGGTGCTCATTTATGGTGTTAAATGAACACCTATGGGTGTCACTTCCAAATTTTAAACTGTTTTTTGAAGAGTTTCTTAGTAACTGCACTTCTTGTTGATTTTTAATTTAAACAAGACGATCAAGAATTTTACATTAAAATACTAGACTTTTGAAAAAAAAATGTGAAAATAAATTTACACCAAAGTAACACCAGCTGGTGTGGTCCCTTATTGAAGCTGGACGGGTGTTAAACCATTGATATTAACAACAGCAAATATCAAATCAACACCATGTGGTGTCATTTTTGAATTAACACCAGTACAGTGTCAAATTAACACCACGAAGTGTCAGGTGAACACTTTTAAACACCATCACAGTGCATTTTTAACACCTTTGGGTGTGGTCCTTTATTGAAGTTTGATCGGTGTTAGATTTAACACCCGTGGTGTTAAATCTAACACCGATATTTTTACAGTGAAGGTGGGTCCCACATTCTAACAGGACCATTTTTTTGCTTTTTTTTATTATCTCAACCATTTCAAACCTGATTTTCATCGAACAAAGCATTCATTTTTCTTAGAATTGTTCTCTCTTTAACAAGTGGTTTCTAATTATCTCACATCAAGTTAGAATCTGAATCTCCATCTCAACCAAAACTATAGTATAATACAATCCCTTTCACGCCAGTTTGATTTTAAAAGCAGTTGCATTAAAAGGTCATTCATCTATGTACATCAGGTTATGAAGATGAATTATGATTTGCCAATCTCACCGATATCTGGGGTTTTTGCCTTTATTGTTTTTATCTGTCCACTCGCGTTGGCCACGACGTTCAACTCGAAGCAATAATCCGTGCAAGGACTCAGGTGGGGAATCCTCTTTGAGGTTGAACTGATTGTACGAATCCAGTATTTTTCCACAGGTTTAATGTACCTTGTTATTGTGCAGTCCACGATATTATATGCGCGCAAATAATAATATGTGAAGATGCCATTGATGTCGTGACACTGTATTCTGTTCCAGACAAACAAAAATGTTGACGGCGACGTGTCAGAATACGTCATGTTAAACCCAGTGACTAGCCCGGGTTCTGTAAGAAAGACGGATTGACATTCATAACAGATTGAATTACAATAAACGGATAGATATGGTGTCCAATAATCATTGATCCAAGGAACAGCATTAGACAATTGACATTGACAATTGATAGCCCAGGTGCAGTTGGCATTGTACACATCTTATCTAAAAAATCGGCATTGCTTAATGAGTTATTTGCTGTCTCTTGTATACTTCAAAGTTGAAAGTGAACATAATCACATACGTAAGCATACGTTGTCATTCCACCAATTTTAGAGCAACGAATAATTGTTAACGGCGTCCACAAGTTCATCTCACATGTGAAAAAAAGCAGAATTGTAGACTTACAAAAATGAATAAAAGGATATATAAAAAACACGAGAGCTTATACAGAAAAGTGGTCAATCGTTTCTACGAAAGCAAAAAAAAACTTTCTTAACATTCTTTAGTTGTGAGTGTAAGTTTACATATTGATTAAAATTACCACAAAGAAGCACTCACCCCCAGTGGCATTGTTTTCCAGAGAAATTTTGGTGGAATGGCTGCTTTCATTCAGAGCGTTGACTGCAACAACCGATACGTTGTATATCGAGAATGGTAGAAGGTCGATCAGGTGGTACGTCGTCTGATTGGTAGTCACTACTCGATGGCTAGAGTTACTCTCTGGTTCGGGGCAGGCCTTCCTCTGGTACAGACTATACCACACTTGGTACGCTACCTGACCGGTATTCCAGGTGTCGTTCCATGTTAAGACACTTCCAGTAGCCTTTAAATTTGTCACTGGAGATGGTGCTATAATGTGCAAAACGTATAAGTGATTTTTCTTGCTTGCCATTATTTTTGTACGGTTGAAAAAATCTGAATGTATTGCCAATCTTTTTAAGATATACATGTATGTGTCACTCAAGGCAGTAGAATGTTCACGCTAAATGCCAAGGACAGCACCGTGCCATAGTACTACATTACGATAAATGTAAAAAAAAGGTGCTGAATAACTAATTAGATACGAAAAACAGCAAAATGAATTAGTCACTTGTGTAAATTCTGAAATTAAGAACTGAAATGAGACATGTTTATTTGTGATGGTATATACATAAACAAAACAAAACAAACCCAACGCCAAAAGAACAATAACAACAAAAAGACTCAACGAAGGCAGTAGGTCATTGCACACAAACCTTTGAAAAATTTTACCCAAAACATACCAAGAGGGCTTTGTAATCGCATCGATAGGTTTGGGAGGAAGCTACGCACTTATACTAGTAAATGTAATCGTGCGTGTGAGTGTGGTTGTGTGTATGTGTGTGGTTGTGTGTGTGTGTGTGTATTTTCGTCGGTTTTGCCGCATTGAAAATGACATGTCCTAAATCACTACATTATTATTACCACTGTCGATGTCTCACCTCATAAACTAAAATGAGTTGTTTCCTTTAAATTCAACACTGTTTTCCACACAAACAATCGGAAGAATCAAAGGGAAAAGCACTACCTTTGCACATTTATTTTTCCAATCGTAGGGAAACATGAAATATGAAAATCAAATTTTGCCATATGTTTTTATGTTCAAAACACGGAAGAGGAGTCAGACCACCCCTTTAACTACTCCAGCCATAACCTCGACAAATTTTGAAATTACAAATTACCAGAGATCCCTCATTGAGGAAGAAAGTTAAATTCACAAGTATCTCTTAATAATTATGTAGGCCTACTCAGTATCATGATCCATCATGCATAATTATAAAGAAAATGTAAATAATACATGTATAGAGTATGGTATAATGCCGATGCCCAGTAGGCTTTTCTCATGTTGGGAGCTTATTACAGGTATGGTAAATGTTAATATTGAAATCGCGAAAAAAACAATTATGTCTGTTGCGACACGGATTGTCGCCCCCGGCTCGGGGGCGACAATCCTTGACGGAGTTGGCGGCACGGATTGTCGCCCCCGTCACGGATTGTCGTCTGGCGACAATCCGTGACGAGGGCTGGCGGCACGGATTGTCGCCCGCCCTCGAAGCACATTTTGCTGGGTAATATCGTTCTGGACATAGTCATTGAAATACTAACACATAGGCCTAACTCACATGGCTACATCCATGCAAACATGCCATGTAAAAAGTCATGGTGAGGTTTCAAGGAAGTGTGTATGTGCGCGCGCACATGATAATTTAGTGTCCGTTTGTGCGTGTGTGTGTGTGTGTGTGTGTGTGTGTGTGTGTGTGTGTAGATGGAAGAATGTGTTTATTATGTCAGCTTTTTGCGTATGTGTCTTTTAGCTGCGCATGGACAGGGATACCTAGTAAGCTGTTGCTGGCATAAACGTTGATATTGATTTTATCAGCAGCTTTGACTTTGATGAGTTTGTTTGGCGGATTTGTTTATGAATTCGGAGTGGTGCTTGCGTGCGGGCGGATGCTGCTTTTCTGCATACGGTCCATCGTCTTATTTATCAACATTGGGAAGTCGTTTCATCAGGGAGGAATGTGGTATCGGTTCGTGTGTGTGTGTGTGTGTGTGTGTGTGTGTGTGTGTGTGTGTGTGTATGTGGGGATGGGGTTACATTTCGTTATTGCAAAAGTTCGTTATTCTGAAGGCTCTTTAGTCCGAGGTTCTTTATTCGAAGGTTCGTTATTCCGAATTTCATTTTTGGATCAACGAACCTCTAGGTACAGGGAATTGTACAGGGGATGCTGTAACGATTACGTCCTTCGACGTTTTCTGTTTTCCACTCGCATGGGAACACTTAGACGCGTGGGAAGCCACACAACTCGTGTTGCCAAGCTGCAGCGCATTTACCTGAAGGAATGCTACAACATACTCGGAGCAGTGGAGAGGCAGAACCGCAGTCAAGTTACGAAATTTCTCTCACAAATGGTCATTTTAGGTGGCACCCATATACGCATGACATCGCTTGACCATTGGTGCTGAACATTTTTTTCCTTGTACTATTTGAATGCATATTTTTCGAAACTCGGAAGGCAATTTTTGGGTTGGGGATGAGGTGACAGCATTTTTTGTCGCTTTTCTGGCCGGGAAGGTGTGGGACAGCGATAAACTATATAAAATGAGAATGAATTTAGTATTTCCCTATAGTCTTACCCACTATACGCTCCATGGATATCACTTTTTTTTTTTTTTAATATTGTATTTGGGTGTGGGAGGGGTGTCCGAATGTCCTAATGTTTTTTTTTTCTGGAAATGTAATAGGCATTGCTTTATTATAACAATCTCCTTATAACCCAGAAAGTCATGAATATCGCTGCACAATGACAGCGTAACCACAGTTTGTCTATTCCATGAGTGTAAGATTTTCTTACACTGTTAACTTATCGATCTAGATTGTATTCTATTTGTGGTATAATTATGTTATGTGGTCTTTACATTTATGATGTTTATCCATATTTGAGCTGCACAAATAAAATTCAAACTTCAAGTTCAAAATTGCATATATCATTTATTACTGTAAAGAAATGCGAAAACTTTTCACAACTTGTACGTAAACTCAATTTCAGTTTTCCCCAGTGTACAATGTAAGACAGTCCAAAGGGTGATAAATTTGCTGTCATAATACACTGACTTGGCAGGGATCGTCATATTGTACATAATTATTTATAACAATCTGTAACTATCCGAAAATATCCGCAACCCTCCGTAAATAGTCGCAACTCTCCGCAAGTGTTCCGAACTATTCGGAGATTTATGCAAGTTGAAAGAACAAAATTACGTGCCAATTCGTAAGAATATCCACAAGTGGAGGCAATTATTCGCATTTGGTCGTATATCTCTCCGTATCGCCCGCATATTTTTCCAGTATGTTTTGTAAAAATGCTCTGGTGACAGCAAGGGATCCGCGGGTGTCCGCAGAAAAAAATGACTTATTTGGATGTAACGCCGGACGCAGAGCATTATGTGACTGGGGCCTTACGTAGACACACGAACGCTCACACACAACACACATACGTAGGGCCTACGCAGCCCACGAACACAAACCCCTCATGCCCCAGTCACACAATGCTTTGCGATGGGTTACGTCCGCCGCGGATAGATACCGATGAGTGAACGCAGGGGGACGCAGCGTGAACGCAGGCATCCGCAGGGACGTATGTAGGCGTATCTGTCCGTAACTCATCCGTAAAGAAACGCACAATGACGGCGCCAAGCCTGCGAAATTTTGAAATGTTCAAAATTTCGCAGAGGAATTCTACGGATGCAGACTTACGCAAGTAACCTTAACCAAACGTAATTATCCGTAACTGAACGTAACTATCCGTAGCCTGGACGCAGACCATCCGCAAGAAATTTTACCTCCCGTCCGTTTGCGTTCGTTTACGTCCACCGTAAGTATCCGAAAGTAACCGCAAGTTAACGTATCTCAACACTTTCGTCCGCTTACGGATATTTGCGGACAGTTACGGATGCTGCGGACGATTACGTCCTTCGACGTTTTCCGTTTTCCACTCGCATGGGAACACATAGACTCGTGGGAAGCCACACAACTCGTGTTGCCTAGCTGCAGCGCATTTACCTGAAGGAATGCTACAACGCAGTCGGAGCAGTGGAGAGGCAGAACCGCATGGTCAAATTATGACATTTCTCCCACAAAATGGTCATTTTAGGTGGCACCCATATACTCATGACATCGGTTGATCCTTGGTGCTAAACTTTTTTTCTTGCACTCTTTCAATGTAGGCCTATATTGTTTTCGAAAGGGCAATATTTTGGGTAGGGGATGGGGTGACAGCATTTCATTCAGTTTTCTGGCCGGAAAAGGTGTGTGACAGCGATAACTATATAAAATTCTCTATGTCAATGATATGTCAAAATCCTCTATGTCAATGATATGTCAAATTCTTCAAACATCCTCTCTTTTTTCAATTATTTGCGGATGATGATAATGTGTTTTATCTGATTCTGATCGATTATTGATACTTTAAACGGTGAATTAACGAAGTTACTCCATTGGATAACAGCGAACAAACTGTCAATAAATTTGCAAAAAAAAATGAAAAAAAATTCATGCTGTTTAGTAATTCGCCGGAAAATTTACCAAGAAATGTTTTCCTGGAAGACAAGGTCATATAAAGAAGTCTCTTCCATCAAATTTCTAGGTTTGATTCTGGATAATAAACTTACCTGGGGTTTGCATATTGATTCTGTATGTCGTGTTATTTCAGGAAATAGGCCTATAGGTATTATAAACAAAGTTAAACTTTATCTTCCCAAAAATGTACTTTTTATGTTATATTCTACTTTGATACGACCTTACTTAAACTATGGTATACTCCCATGGGGAAACACTTTTTTCTACGTATACAGACAGAATATTATTATTACAGAAAAAAGCTCTTCGTATCATATCAAAAATTTATTTCACGAAAGTAATATTTTGAAAAATTTTTACCTTTATCGTTCGCAATTAGGACAATTCATGTATAAACTCACTAACCATTCTCTCCCCCTTGTGTTTGATTCCATGTTCTTAAAGGATGAAACTCTTCATGCATGTCCAACCCGTCAATCCCATGAATATCATTTGCCTTTGACTAGGACGGTTTTTGCAAAATCTTTATTCTCCTTTTCTGGACCAAAATTTTGGAATTCTCTTGACAATAATATGAAAGAAGCTTTAAGTTTCAATACATTTTCTTTAAAGTTAAAGAATTATTTAAAAACTTCGTATGCAGCAAAATAATTCATTCTTCTTCTTTTTTTTACTTTTGATTTTCAAAACCGTTGTTGCATCGGTAACCTCACTACTCTTTGTTTATCAGCGAGCACGTGCTTCTGTGCCTCCAGTGCCCTGGTTATGACCCACCATTTCCCTCTCCTCCCCCCTTTCCACCTCGGACTTTCTACCTTCCTTACTATCTTACTATCGTCCCATCAATCTTTCCTTATAAGAGAGCCGCTTTGTGTTTGTTAATGTGCGTTGGTATGTGTGCATGGATGTGTGTATTACTCTGTCTGTCTTTTTTTTTTTTACTACCGTTTAGGGAAATTGTTGTTCTTGTTGTTGTTGTTGTTGTTTTTTCAATCAATTTTTTTTTTCTGTATGAGGGGACTGCATTCTACAAGCCCTGCTTTTTAGCAGTCCCCTCCATTTCCAGCAATATTGTTTATGCATTCACAACATTGACGTAACAGTTATTTGTATCTCTGTTGATGATTTACCTGTATCTCTTTTACAATGTTATTCTGTTCATCGCATTGTGGTACTGATTTCCTGACATCTGTGTATTCGAGTGTTTCATTGTATTTCTAATTATTTTGTTTGTTGGAAGTAAAATAAATCAACTTGAAAACTGAGAACGAATTTAGTATTTCTGTATAGTCTTACCTACTTTACGCTCCATGGAATGTGCATGACATTTTTTTTTGTATATATATTGTACTTGGGTTTGGGAGGGGTGTTTGAAAGTCTTGATGTCTTTTTTTTTCTATGGAAATTTAATAAGCCTTGTTTTATTATAAAAATCTCCTTAACATAAGCCAATAAGTCATGAATATCGCTGCACAACGACAACGTAACCACAGTTTGTCTATTCCATGACTGTGAGTAATAATTTTCTTACTCTAATGTTTAACTTATCGATCTATGTTGTACTATATTTGTGGTACAATTATGTTATGTATTCTTTACATTTATGAAGTTTATTCATATTTGAGTTGCACAAATAGAATTTAAACCTCAAGTTCAAAATTTCATATATCTTTTATCACTGTAAAGCAAATTAAAGGATTACGAATTTTTTCACATCTTGTACGTAATTCAATTTCAGTTTTTTCCCAGTCATGCCAGTGTACAATGTAAGACAGTCCAATATGTTATAACCTTGCTGTCATAATATAATACATTGACTTAGCAGGGATCGTCACAGAAAACAATACTGTCCATAATTATTTATAACAATCTGTAACTATCCGTAACTATCCGAAAATATCCGCAAATCTCCGCAAGTTTTCAGAACTATTATGTGCCAATTCGCAAGAATATCCGCAAGTGGACGCAAGAATTCGCATCTGGTCGTATTTGTCCGTATCGCCCACATTTTTCCCGGTATGTTTTGAATAAATTTTCTAGTGACGGCAAAGGATCCGCGGGAGTCCGCAGAAAAAATGATTTTTTTGGACGTAACGCCGGACGCAGAGCATTATGTGACTGGGGCATCAGATACTCATTCAGGCACAAAACTGCGCCCACAAACACGCACCATCACATACCCTTTGATATACACATACGCCACTATATACCACATACACACGTACGCATACAGGCACACGTATACACACAGACAAACAAACCACTACCACTATACAACCACCACACATGCACTGAGTTTCTACATACAATGTATTGTATCATTATACTCCAAACACACACACACACACACACACACACATACATATATACACACACACAACAATACGGAAACTCATACACAAGTCACTTATTGTACGCACCTACAAATCATACACAGCACATACCATGCAGCTCACAAGTACACACACACACACACACACACACACACACACACACACACACATACGCATAACTTACCAGTCATACCCATCCCACCAAAGCTTAACACCGGAGCAACCACCCCGAGCCCGGGGCGACAATCCTTGAAGGGGCGACGATCCGTGTCGCAACAAATTTTTTGCCATCAAGGATTGTCGCCATCGAGGTCAAGTATTGGGAACTGCACAAGCGTCACGGATTGTCGCCAGACGACAATCCGTGACGGGGGCGACAATCCGTGTAGGGGAGACAATCCGTGTCGCAACAATGTCCATTTTATATCATTCCATGGCTAATTATTTCAGCTTATGTTCATCATTTCTATGCTACCAACGGCCGTTTATGTTTATTTCTTCATTACTTCATATAATATGTGCAGGCCTATATATGAAATACAAAAAAAAAATGAAGACGAATATTTACCTATCTAAATATAAAACATGAATAATACTAATTCCAATTCTAACAACAGAAAAAAATGCATTGCCAGAAGGAAAATTGGACATACACTCACATACATATATCAATAATAAATGTTGATATATCATGTGCAATTAAAATATCAAAAATCTTAAACATGCAGATTTCAACTAAATAAGCATTGAATTGAATTGAAAACGGTTTGAAAAAAAAAACAAACAAACAATGGCAATAATACACAGGTATTAAAATTATCTTCAACCAACAGACCGAAACAACCACAGTATCGACACCGTGTGCGTATGTGTGTGTGTGTGTGTGTGTGTGTGTGTGTGTGTGCGTGTGTTTGTGTGTGTTACATTATGCGCGTTTGGTATCATATTATAAGGGTTGCACAGAATTATCCTGAAGTTGCGGATTCGGATTTTGTTTCGTTCTCATAACATGAACGAAAAAAAGTGCGGCTCCATCAGAGTTTCGTAAAACGACTTCTGTCATCTTCTTCTACTGAGCAAAGCCCAAATAGCCCCAAGGAATGATGTGATATATCTATTGATCGTGATGGAGGTCGGGTACTTTCTACCTCTCTGCATGTTATTATATTCCTATCGAGAGTCTGTGGTAGTGACAATGTAGGTTGAACGAGGTACAGGGTACCAGACTGCCAAGTCACGGTCGACTGAGGACATAGTGAAAAGAATACAAATAATGTGTTTATCTGCTACTTGGAGCGCGGGTCTTTGTACCTCCCACCCACTTCCACCTTTGACATCCATTGTGATACAGAACGAGATATTCCCTCTCCATTGTCAAGCTCATTTTAATTTTCCATGAAGCGGGGATTTTATATTCTTTTGTTTTCTTCGCCATGAGAAATGGATAAGTTTAGCAGGAAACATTGAAGCATTCGAGCATGCTGTTTACCCTTCTCGTCACGATGCCATGCTTTTAACGTTGGAATTATAATATCCATAATTTGCCTGCGAATGAATTACCCACAACATTTAAACACAATGCGTGTTCAAAAGAAATCATTTGGCTCATATGTATCTCTCCCGGAGAGGGTTATTTTACCTTCCACATATATTTGGGCAGTTTTCATTAAAAACACAATATGCCTACAAAACCCAAACAGTACAGGAATGACTTGCTCTTTAAAGCAACTACGCAATTATAACACATGTTGTCCTTCCTCCCGAATGAGAACGTGTTAATCTAATTCTGGTCTTACATGATTGTTACAATGAAATAAAATTGAATGATATCTAAATGCATCTAGCAGTCTCATGATATCGGTTATCATTGAAATGGAACCTCTTAGTATAGCCTGAGCCATGTTATTTCTCAAATTTCACATTTTTCTGCTCTGAAAGGTGGGCAAGCTCAACTTCCCCAACACCGTCCCCAGCTTGGTCGCTTCTCTCCCTCTCCTAGTAGATGCTACCACTTTCCCAAATCAAAATATTGGTATGTATGCCGCAGGCTAAAGTGACGTTGGACTAACATCATATTTTTGATGTTGGACCGACATACTATCGTGACTTTGGAGCAACGTTGGGCCATCGGATCGTTCAAGGTGGAAAATGGTTGATGTAACAATGGTCTGACATTGTACCAACGTTGGTCCAACGTCAAGTTTCACTGTGATGGGCCAAAGTTGGCCTGCTGGCAAAAATAGCGTTGGGCCAGTCTGATGTGTCTGCTGTTGGTTATAGACACCGTACCAGCGTTGGTCTAGCAACAATCTTTCACTGTTGGACCAATGCTGGTCTGACGACAGAAATGACATTGGACCAATCTGATGTCTTTGATGTTTGGCCAAAGTACACGCATGACATTCGACCAACTTTGGGCCAACAGATAATTCAGGGTTGCAAAATATTTTATACAACATTGGTCTGGCATTGTACCAACGTCGTCGGTATAACATAAAATATCACCCTGGACATTATTACCCCCCCCCCCCCCCCCGTTCAAAATGACGTTGGACCAATGTCGTGTTTCTGACGTTGGGTTAAATGCTGGTTTAAACGTTGGTCTAACGTTGGAGTAACGTCATTATGAAATGGAAAGTGGTAGGTCATAACAAAGTGGAAACCTAGTGGGTTAATGTTGGAATGACGTCTTTGCAAGGTCGAAAAGTGGTTGGTATAACGTTCTGTTAACGTCAATACGTAGTGGGAAAGTGGTTGGTATAATGTTAGTCCAACGTTGATTTAACGTCATAACAAACTGGACAAGTGCTTTATCTAAAATGTTGGGAAAACGTACTTACAATGTCGAAAAGGGATTGTTTAACTTTGTGATAACGTCATATTACAGCGGAAAAGTGGTTGGTATAGAATTGGAATAACGTCGTAACATGGCGGAAAAGTTGTTGAAATAACGTTTGTCTAAACCTAAAGCATCCACTGTTGGGCCAATGATGGCCCGACGACCAAAATGCCGACCAAGTGCAGCAGACGTTGGTCCAACGGATGATTGTTATCTGGTCCCGTATTACAACTTCAACGCTCTCACCCCATCCCCGCTTTAATACAAATGTCCACGCCACTGTCTCTTTAAAAAGCGCTGCATTGTCAAATAGTTGATCAAGATTTCGCGGGACATCATGCAGTTGTATTTTTCTTTTAATGATTACTAGTCTTTTTCTATTGTAGTTTTCCAAATGTAATTCCAAGACAGGGTCGAATAAAGGAACCGGGAGATTTCAAGTTCGTGATAGTGAGAGTGCTGGTGGTATTTGCCGAACAACTGTCTCAAATCGAGCTACAGTATAACAACACCGACGGTCAACACTATTAAAGGCCGATCGTAAACATCCCTGCTTAACAAGCTTCAAACAATCTTCCAGCCACCCCGAAGTCGCGCTGGAATTGCGCGACGAAAAAAAATGCTTGCACTTTCCTAAATTCAAATATGTAAAGGCGCAGCATCAGTGGATGCTTTGTACTGGGCTGTTGATGTCGAAGAAAGATAAAAATGCCAGATTAAAATGAAAAAAATTCTTGACAGACCCAAAGTATATTAAGTTACATGTGAATAGGGTGAATGTTATTTTTTGCTGTTTATTAATTTATCTTGTATCTATTTTTTTTTTTTTTTGCTCACAGGAACATTCATTTTTTTTTCGTGGCCAACTTGAAATCACCCACTGCTACGTTTCAAGTTCAAAAATTGTGTTGACTATCAGTTTTACAGTGAATCTGGAAGACACAAATTCTGCTAATTGAAAAAAAGACATAAAAAGTGACATTTGTGTACTTCTTTCCAAACAATTCCGTTCGCAATCCTGCGACTGACTTGAATATTGTTTCTTTCAAGAAAAAGAATACAATACCAGGGTTCTTATACTGTGTACGGTTGGGACTGCGTAATTACTGACTGAACTGTGGATGTGCACGATTTTGTATTAACATTAGAATGTATACACAGGCTCTCATTTGAAGGAGCAATAGCTCGCGTAACTTGATAATGGGTGATAATTTATGATGATGATGAGCGACTTGAATTTAGCATAGACTGTCCATCCCCTGTCGTAATCCTAAATCTAGTGGAGCAATTAAAGAAATGCCCGTACATTTAAAGATTCTTTCTTTCTTTATTTCTCTCTCTCCCTCTCTTACAAACCGTAGCATCAGTGCTATGAAAATTTTGCGGTAATTTTCATACCCTTGTAATTTTCATTTAACTTATTTCACAGAAATTGAACAATTATGCAATCCGTGCGGTGATACATAAACTTAACACAATGATGCTCCTATCACCCATTATCTAATATCATATTCTCAACGCAAGTGGTAATACCTCGTAACAAAGAGGCTCATTAGCTATATTGGCAATGGTGTTTGGATGGTTAGGGTAAGTTAAGTTCATGTTTTTCCAAAATCTTACTTCTCGCCACGAGACAGATCCTTACCATTTTAAGGTCCTTATTTCAATCGGGAAGCAATTGCCCTGACTTGCAAGACCCTACGAACTTTTTTTTCTGCAATATTTTGAAAACCAACAAGGAAGCTGCTTCTCACAGCTTTAAGTTATCTTACTTGGCTGGGAAAATGTCATACAAATTTCCTGATGTGTGTATGTTGGCAGATATGCCGATTAAAGGTACCGTCTAACAAAGGATCTCGATGGAGGAAAAAGAATCTACGTTGCATGATTCTACATGCTGTGACACTGATACCGTTCAAACATGAAGCACCTACGAAAACCACAGCAGTTGGAAATTAAACACCAAGTGCTTCAACAAAGTGAAATTTTGTAAATTGCCGGATATTCCGTATCCACAGGTTTCCTGTACATAATCATGAGAAATCGTTTGCATCGTCACTGTTTATTGCCATGATACTTATTCTCAATCGGTTTTCAAAATGCTTGCGTGCTTGAGTGTTTCATAATTCATTAAAACACACAGCTCAGTCATCAAAGTGGAGCATACATTGTTTCTTTCATGATCAAGCCATTATCACGTCGAATGGTGCTTGTACAACAGTCAAAGTTACACGGAGGCGTAGACAATCTTGAATAGGAAGCTTTTTTCGAGTAATAGGGACGACTAGTAAATTGTACATTTTCTCCCCAATGGAGAAATTGTTCGTTGAACATAAACTTATAATTATCGTCCAAGGGAATAAAGTGTGAACTATCATAATAGAAATAGAATTTCCTCTGCGCGCAGATACGCACAACTACGGGAGTGATGAACTTATTAGCGTGAGAACGTTTTATGTAGGCCTAATTATGATGGTGGTGACAGCAAACGAAAATGAATATAAATGGCTGATTGGTATCATCAATATATTTTTTTTTATTCCAACATATAAATGATTTTAACGATACGTTTCTTCAGATTTCAAGGAAATGTGCTTCAGTGATTAATTCTCTTTGTCCGCCATCAAACTATCCACTGTGTAATGATGGATTAACTTGTGGTGAGCGAAAGGTGACGGAACGTATTGTATCTATACAATCATTTTCATATAAATATAATATTACGATTAATCATAATAATACTTCCCACTAGATCATCGTGATACACTACTAAGAATACAGGTATTCTTTGTGTCGTAGTCTTGTGAAAAGGAAGTATCAACAAGACACCCAAGCACCGATCTTATTTTAGCATGGTACAAAGGAAAGGAAACCTATACATTATTCAATTCATTTGATTCAAAAGTCATGAATAAAGATGGAGCACATATCACAAATCTTTAGGGGACAGATAAAGCCAATATAAAGAAATATACAAGCTAGATACATCGGTAGCATAATTATATCAGGGGCGGATCCAGGAATCCCGTAAAGGGGTGGGGGGGGGGGCTTTACAAAATTATTTTCTTGTTTCTTTTGTTTTAGCAAAAAATAAAGGGGGGGGGGACGCCCGGTGAGCAATCACCTGAATCCGTCACTGTATATACAGGTTGTACAAAATTACATCACTTGTATGTGTGTGTGTGTGTGTGTGTGTGTGTGTGCGTGTGTGTGTGTGTGTGTGTGTGTGTGTGCGTGTGTGTGTGACCCTGCATTACAAAACAAAACAATCGCCAGACATGGATTTTCAGTTAAGAGCATATCCTGAAAGAGCATAACATTCTATAAAGTTTCGAAGTGACATAAAAATAACTCGATATAATTGGATCTTCCTAACCTATCTAAATAATGCAGAGAATGTATACGCTCTGAAAAAAAAAAATGTGTACTAAGAAGAGAGACTCTTAAGTTTAGGGTCTATTCAACTGCCTAATATCATCCAGGTTTGCTTTGGTAATGAATGGAACAAAGAATTGGATATAGAACTCCATTGCAACTACACTGAAGGGATTATCCAACTAAACTGAAAGTTCGCACACTTTAAAAAGTACATTCTTTTCACTATTGATACTACCTGTACCTTTCAATGGAATGGCATTCTCCTTTCAAAAGTAATTGAAAATGAAGAGCTTTAAAAGGTTTCTCTTGTTCCGAGAAAATCTATTTCAATTTCAATTTATTTTCATATTTCTCAGTGAAAAAATACATCAAATGATTATAACAAAATGAAATATTACATGTTATCCAGCTATGAAGCATAATGAATTTTGCAAACATAACACATGCATGGTGGTCAATCTATGAAAGTTAAAATCTGATAATAAATGCTGAAGAAATATAAGGGAACCTACTTAAAAGCAAGCTTAATGAGTGTAAGTCCCAGTATCAAAATCAAGTGTAAATATTAAGATGAGGAGCACGGGTACGACAAATTATCAAAACATAGCCAAAAAAAAAGAAGATAATAGTCGAGGATATAGCAAATTCTTCTCTAATGCAGGTTTGGAGATCTGATAAACCATTATGCTGCATGAGGATGAACACTTGTTTGATAGGTCTAGGTCACACCGAAAAAAAAAATCTAGAAAAAAAAGGCAAAATGAAAAATTCCGGCTAGTTTGAATGTAAACTTTTAGAAACAATAGGATCCTACATAGAATCGCTCTTTGTAAAACTTCCAAAAAAAAAAAAATGCCACTTCAATGTTTCGAGTCCTCACAGAAACCGATTTACGTCATTTTGTTTGTTTTGTAATTACATTTCTTCTTACTTTTTAAGTGGTACGATAAAGTTTTCCATTTCCCCAACTTACCTGTGCATGATGCATAAGGCAGCGACGTAAGAGCGACGTAAAACAAGATGACGAACATCCCTACGCTTGGTCGGAGATCTCTTTGTCGATATACCATGTTGGCGGCAGGTTGCAGTCGGCTTCACATGGCCACACGGCTACGTAGCATGTTGGGAACAACTAGCCTTTAGCTGTTGAGCCTTTATCCGTCAAAAGCTTTGCTGCGGCTGATATGGCTATCAAGTGGTCAGTTGTAAAGATGAACAGCCTGTCCAAAGTGTCTGTCTTGTCAATGGTTCTGTTCCTCGCGCATGCGTTCTTATGAAAGTGCCAGCGTGCTATCAAACGAAGCATCGACTCTTCTAGAAATAATTGCAACATTGGCAACCCACCTTTGTTTTCTGTGTGAGATTCACCGCATGTCATTTCTAATTTTGGCTGGTGACACCAAAAGCGCAGTATTCTTATTATCTGGTATCAGGAATGCTTAATGCCTAATTACTGCCATATAGAAAGCAGTATTATTTCTCTTGAATTGGTTTATAACATGAGCAACAACACTTCGACACAATGTACAATACGAATCTTGACTCGTGATGGTAATGTTACATGTTTTCATTAGGCTGTGCATTTCACTTCCACACAAGTTTGCGACCCCTCTATATAAATACCAGCGGCATTTCAGGACAATGCACATCATGATGAACCCGTCATGCATGCACAATAGGAATATTTTGACAGTCTAAAAGTAATGTGGGTTATCATTGATATAAGATGTGGCATACAATGCTTTGTTCTTTTTTTTTTAATACCAAAGTTTGAGCATACCAGTATACATAGCACTAGTACTTATCCCTCTACAATATTTATCAATATAATGATAATAGCTGGTTTTTTATATAGCGCATTTCACGCTTGCTAAGTATCTCAATGCGCTTTACAGATTATCATTACCCCGGTCACTGGATACACTATTTCCAACCACCACTGATAATATACCGATGCCAATGTAAATGGCATCTCGTCGTTGGGGTGACAAGAACATGTAGTTAAAATTTGGGTGAAAATCACTTTTTGCAATTATTGTCACCTTATTGGTTGAATGATTTCCTGCCGAAATCTTAGCTGTCCTACCCCCCCCCCCCCCCATGAAGCCACCACGGCATGTCAAAGAAAAGGCGATCTCATTGATTTTGTAATAGATTTTTGTCTGCCTTTTTTTTTTCTCCTGCACATTTGACAGTTTTGAGATTGATGGTTTTGTTACCATAACAGTGATGTGCATTTTGTTCATTCAAAATACATACTCTCTTCGAGAGTACATTGTATTAGTGCCTCGTCTAATACGAATTAGTCGCATAAGAAAGTGATGAAGGTTTATCATTATATTCAATGAAATAGATCTATTCAACAATAAACATATCAATCCTTTGCGCAGTATCAGATTTGATTAGTTCCTATTGATAATTAACGCAGTATAGAACGTAATATAGTACGGTTCACGTAAGCAGTGAGTAAACCTATTTGTCACAATCGATTAATAATGCAGAAAAATCTGTAAAACTTGCAGGTATTAAATTAACACGACAAACATTGACACAATCAGCTTGCAATATGAAATATTATTTCCTTCGAAACTGCAATGGGTATATCAAGTCGAATATCATACCTGAGAAGAAGCAGACACTTACTTACATTTTACATATCAAAATAACAGCTGCTGGCCATGTCAGGATTTGTTATATGCACCAAGGTAGCTAACCATATAATCTGCATGTGCTGTATGAGACGTCATTTTTAGTCACTTGCTAGTCATGAAGTATTTAAATTAGCCTATAATAGACATCATTTCTCTCAGACAATTATCTATTTATTAATTTGTGTGACTCCTGATCAGTAGACAAAATAAACACACCATCTTACTATACTGAAATTGCCTGATTCCTGATAATCATTTGGCTCCCACCGAATGTCTGATGCCGGTATACTGAAATGAATTTTTGAAATTATTATTATTATTATTATTATTATTATTACTATTATTTGTAGTGCGCTTTTCCCACAAGGCCCAAAGCGCTTACAATCAATTCAAAACATGTACGACAGTATGTATAATTGGATAAATGTTATATATACAGCTACGAACTAGTTGCTACTGAAAAGATGTGTTTTCAAGGCTTTTTTGAAATGATCACATCAGGCTCTCACACATTTCTGTAGAAGATTTATTATTTCTGATTCGGTTTTTTAATCTTCCCTCAAATTTGGCGTTATGCCTAAAGGAGCTTATACCAAGTGCCAATCATGCGGAGAACTGTGGTACAAGTGGGTATCACGTGTCGATGAATTATGCAGAAAATTAGCACTTTTAGCATATAGCTTGGTCTATGTCTCCAAAGTTCATTAATCGTTCCCGTGCATAGTTAATATCTATCCCATGCAGAACGCCCTCCTCTTGAATGGTGGTGGTTAGCTATATAGTGTAGTTGTTATAGCCACCTGTCTTGGAAGCATGAGGTCGGGGGAGTGATGATGGGAGGGTGGGGGAGGGGGCGATGAAAATAATAGATTGTTACCATGACAGCCTGATGATGTCACCATGCATTGATTTCCGTTCTGATTTGTTTTCATGGTAAATACTCAAGTCACTAGGCTATTCGGAGACAACGTATTGTGTCATATTATTTCGAAATACGTATTACACAAATTTAGGTTCAGAAGTCGGCTATTCTTTATTGAAATGTATATATATATATATATATATATATATATATATACATTATACATTATATATATATTCTAAAAATACATACATTATATATATATATAAACATATATATATATGTATATATATATATATATATATATATATATATATATCGAAATGAATTGATTACTACACAGTTTGGTAACTACTTTCTAGATGCGGATCCCATAGTTTCTTGAAAAAGATATCATGATCTGTAATACCTACTCGGAGTAGATACACGTCCCACTTGACGCCACGATTGCAGAAACCAATTTGGCAATGTTCGTGGGAAAACGACAGTATCAGGCCTTTATGAAAGAGCAGATATCACAATGAAGAGGCTAACCAAGCCGAATAAAAGCATACCGTACATTATAATTATCATTACACGGCGATAAGGAAATCCTGAAGAGACATAATTTCATTAAGTATGAAATATATACCTTTTGTATCGGGGAAAAAACGCCGACATGCATAACGCGCCTTTTTTTTTCTCTTCAAATTCAATAATTTGTTTGCATTTACTGTTTGTTCGTTGATGAAGGTGTAAATGGATTGAATAGAGCTGGCTGTTATGAAGAGCATATCATGTGACGTAGGCTTATACTTCCTGATATCAAGTGCCTCCTATTTCCTCGTGAATTCATATTAAAACAGAAAGGAAGAAACGCGGATGTATTGAACACATGCCAAATTATGTCCAAGCGGACCTGGACAACATCAATCACTTTCCTGCCAGAATAAAACATGATTTGGCTCAGTCGGTAAAGCGTCTGCCTTAAGATGCACATGACCAAATTCGATTCCCGAGTCTGAGTAATGTTGTGTGTAATCATACTTTCACCTCTCCGAACACTCTGTCCTTCGGCTAGAACATGAAATGGAGGTCGATCCCTTGTGAAAGAGTCACAGCACGCGCACGTAAAAGATCCCATTTTATTCATTCATGGCAAAGAGCAGGGTGCATCACGCTGTGAAGTGGTTCCACCTTACATCCGACTGGATCACCCCATGTATGGAAAAAACAGCTAGTGCAGCTGTACACGGGCTAATCAGCCATCTTCTCAGATGTAAAAATGAAATAGACAG
This sequence comes from Diadema antillarum, assembly GCF_040938485.1. NCBI lineage: Eukaryota > Metazoa > Echinodermata > Echinoidea > Diadematoida > Diadematidae > Diadema > Diadema antillarum. Next base: position 383,499 of record NW_027272062.1, on the reverse strand, counting down.
ACAGATAGACAGATAAACCAACCAACCAACCAACCAACCAACCAACCAACCAACCAACCAACCAACCAACCAACCAACCGACCAACCAACAAACAAACAAACAAACAAACAAACAAACAAACAAACAGACACGTATGAGACCGTAACGGAGAGTCTCGTTGCTCCCTCTCCCGTCCTTTGGGAGTGCAATGTTACTATTAAAGGCATAATTTGCCATTTGCAGATGAAACAAAAACCCAGCATTATTGCTTTAAAAATAGTTCTAAAATGTGATTTAGGGATATAAACAACCACTGTAAAAATTTGAATCGGTAAGTATTGTTAGATATACAAAATGTGAACAGTAGTTATAATAAGAATGTTTCCACACTAGACCGTATACAGTTACAGTTTATTGAGAAAAATACAGATATCTCCTTATACTTTATGCTTTATCGCGAAAATCTGATGTGATAGGATGTTTTGTGGTACAACAGACCTACACATATATGCATTAAAGGTAGGGTTCCCTTTTACAGACCTCCCAAAATGCAGCAAAACATTAAATATGAACCTCAGGGGACTTGTTTAGGCCACTGCTGAGAAATTCGGAAGTCAACAGTTATCTACAATTTGAATAATGCACAAAACTCAACTACTCAGTAGTTCTGTGTGTCAGCCACACTTAAGCCTTTTTGTTGCAGTCTTCTGTATTTTTTTAATCTATAAACACAAATCTAATAATATAAGAGCTGATGTAATAACATATAGAGTGTGTGGCAAGAATGTATATAGAAATGTTTATAAGTTTTGATGAACTTTCTTCACAAAATATACATGATGGACACATATGCAGTGCATGGGTCTGCAAAGGTAGCCTAGTAATGTACTGGAATTTACGGTGAGCCCCGAAAAAAATTCAATTCAAAATCTAACGGTCATTAAAAGTGTACTAAATGTTACCTTCCACTTTCAATACTTTATGGGAGTTTCTAAAATGATACTCTCTTCAACATACCACTGTATTTATACAACTCTTCATTTAAGGTATGCAAGTGGGATTCCCTACCTTTAAATGTCATGTCTTGATTATATTTAATCACTGTTCCCAAAGGTAAACAGGACCTTTAACAAAAAGCCATCATGCTAGCATGACGACGTACAAATTATCTCATAGTTAATTATGGTCGTGCAATACCAGGGGTCGAGGTGTGTGTGTGTGTGTATGTGTGTGTGTGTGTGTGTGTGTGTGTGTGTGTGTGTGTGTGTGTATGTGTGTGTGTGTGTGTGTGTGTGTGTGTGTGTGTGTGTGTGTATGTGTGTGTGTGTGTGTGTGTGTGTGTGTGTGTGTGTGTATGTGTGTGTGGCGGGGGGGGGGGGCGACTGTGGTTTGCTGCCCCCACACTTTCTGAGGTCTGTAGAAAAAAAAAAAGTGTGGAACAAAAACAAACAAAAACCACACATTCGGAGGTTGCATGACTCGTGATCACCGGCCAGCATCGTCGCCACCCTACCTTACAAAACTTCCCGAGCCCCCTGAACAGGAAACGACGTAAAAGGAGTCCGAAATGTTGGAGATGCTACTGTTTCAGTTGGTAACATAAATGATGTATTGCCTGGTTAGGTTAAGAAAATACATTTTTGCTCTCCAAGTTTTATTCTGAGCTGCTAACAATTGTGTTCGTGAAAATTGATATCCTTTGAATGCAGACTGGCTGGCTGGAAAAAAAAATGTTAATAAACAATCCCTTATATGAATGAATTATAGAAATCTATTCTGAATGCGAAATGATGAAATTACGTGCCCGAAGCCTATGTGCTGATTGTCTTGTTCCTGACTTCCAGCTTTTTTGAGGGAGGGTTATCGACTGATAATGTTTTGAAAGCGTGCGTTACCTTTTGTTGTATCTGATTTCCTTAATTGATAAACTCTGTTTATCTTTAGTGATAAACTTAGTTTATCACGCGAAAAACTAATTTCATAATGAAAGACTTAGTTTTCAAATGCTAATCAGAGTTTATCTCGGGAAAAAAAAAATTAGTTTATCGATAATCAGAGATATTTTAGGCTCTCATAATTATTGTGACAAGGACTTTCTTCTAAACAATTCATAAATTAACAGTTTACAAGTAACTTAATCAATAATTTCGACACTAAACTACCCTTTTTGAATAAATATTTGTATGCACCAAGTACATGATATGCGTAAAATTTATGATTATGCTCAAATTCTGTTGTAAACACAACAACGACTAAGGGAGACCTAGTCTTGCTCTACGTCCCAATTTTGATAATTTTGTACAAGCTGAAATAACCATGACTTTTTTCCAGTGAGACCTGATCCTAAACAAGTTCTAAGAACTTAAACTGATCTAATGATTTTTCGAGTCAACAGAAAAAAAAAAAAAAAAACCAAACACGCAGGATACCAAACTCGTTGCATTGGCCAACGATTCCAATTCACTCAAAATGGTTACACGCACCAACAACAATAACAATGATTATCATTATATAACAGCAAAAGATGCTATAAGGTCAAGACTGAGCGAGAGAGGATGAGAGAGAGAGAGAGAGAGAGAGAGAGAGAGAGAAGGGCGCGGGGGAAGAAAGCGAGATGAAGAGAATGATGTTACGAAGGTACTCTATCTGTTATATAATTTCTTTTATATTGATGGTAGACACAGATGTTCAGTTAATTTTTAAAAATAGTACAATACATGATCATATTTCTCAACGTTACAAAGTGATTGCAAACTTTCAGATCACGTGAACTCAACAATTGTAACAATGCAAACATACTTCACATCATTCGTATTCATTAGTCATCGATTTTCCACGTCTTGAGAACAAACTGCGGTATGGTTATCAAATATTTGTGAAACACCGTTAAAGGGATCATACAGTTTTGGTTGAGACCTAATTTTAGGTTTCTAACATTTTTTGTGAGATAATGAGAAACATCTTATGAAATATGAAAGAGCATGTACCTCTATGAGGAATTCAACGTTTATTTGATGAAAATTGGTTTTGAAATGGCTGAGATATCCAAAAAAGAGCAATCGTAATAAAGTGTGGGACCCACACTTTATTACGATCACTTTGTTTTACTTTGTTTTTGGATGTTTCAGTCATTCCAAACCCGATTTTCATCAAATAAACTTTGAATTCCTCTTAAAATGGTATGCTCTGTACTATATCATAAGTGTTTTCTTGGTATCTCGCTAAAAGTTAAAAGCCCGATTCCCATCTCCACCGATACTGTACTATCCCTTTAATTCGTTAATTATACGATAATTGTGTCGTTTTACACCAGGAAGTTGTATCAGGCACATATCAATACCAACATTGTGAAAAAGATAGATAGCTGAAGTCATGTATGATCATGTGAACATGAGTAGAGTAAGTCGGTATGAAATACTCCGACAGTCAATCCACTTATTCCAATTATGGTTTTATATGATATAATATAACTGATGTGCATATCCCTGTAAAAGCAAGGCTCGACTGTAACTTTTATTTTTTCGCTGATGGTCCGTTCAGGCCACAGAATTTTTTCAATCTGAAATTTTGGTGGCCCCCCCCCCCCCCCCAAAAAAAAGAGAAAAGTATGGGCCGAAACAAACAAGACATACACTTGCAATATTCAGTTTTGAAGATCAAGTCTCATCAAAGCGCAGGCTGTTAGAAATTTAATTTGAAGGCCCGACATCAAGTTTCAGTTGACCTACGAGCCACCGCTAATATCGAGCCCTGCTTATAAAAATGATTTATTACCATTAGATGTACAAGAAAATATCAATACAACATATATCTATGATAAATTTACATCTAATCTATTATATAAGGGAGTGTCAAGATGCAACAACATTTACATGTTTAATCGAAAATATAGAAAATTGGATTTTACAAAGTATCGAAAGACGAATGGCAAACATTAATAATGGAAAGAGTGAAGAAAGTCATGAAAAGTGTATTTATAGTATTTGTGTTTGAGAAAGACAAAGGAAAAAGGAGTCAAAATTTATAATGACGATGTTAATAATGGTAATAATAATAATCATAGTAATAATAACAACAATGATAATAATAATAACAATAATGATGATAATAATAACCAGTTCTTAGAACGCATACTACCATAATGCGTGTACACATGAAAACAAAATCATTCAAATATTTCTCTATTCACATATACATGTAATTAACTTTACCGAAATCTGATGTTTATCAAATTCTTAAAATCTCTCTTCCTTCACACTGATCAATCAATGTGGCTACCAAACTAAAACAATGGGACGTTGATATGGGGTCATCCCACTAGACCGACACCCACGAGTCGTACAGCCCACGAGTTCGACAGGGTGTCGGTCTCGTGACGTGCACCCGTTTAGGGAGCTTTAGATTTTGACGCGCGGACGTTTGAGCCGACGCTTGCGCTGGACGTTCTCCTCTCCCTGCGTCGTGTGGAAAAGTAGCTTTAGATTACGCCGGGACGCAACGTATAAAAAATAAAATCGCGCCCCCATATACACTTATGATCAGTGCATGAAGAAGCTCTCTACGTCGCAAACTGTGCGGACGTGAAAATAGCCCAGTACGCGTAGTAAACAACTCAGGCGACGCAAGCTAAAATAGATTGACTTTACGCGCACTACTGCGCAAGCTCAGAACATGTTTTTTTTTTTCCTTTGAACGTCCGCGCGTCGAAAATCTAAAGCTCCCTAATATAATCATAACAATAGTGAGGTTCAAACCTAGGTCCCTTTACCTTAAGGTTTTCTAAACCTCGAAGTTTTGTAAATTACGAGGCACTAAACTCCAAGTTAGCGTAGATGTAGACGCATGTAGTTTAGAAAACCACGACAAAACCTTAAGGCGAAGACACCACGACAACACCACAGGATTTCTTAGGGTGTTGTCGTGGTTTAAGCGCGTAGTTTAAACGCGCTGTGGCAGTGCGCTTAAACTATAGCCGGGTTCACACGTACACCAATTAGCGGGATACAAATCTCGAGATTTGTATCGCGATCGTCATCCCGAGTTTTTTGCACGTGTGGACAGAAAAAACCCGAAAATTAGCGGGATAAGCATCGCGATGCTAATCCCAAGAAATCTTGCGCTGGTTCGTCAATTAGCGGGATAATTGGCCCTGCGCTGGTACGTGTGAACGGTCGGGATTAGAATCTCGAGTTTTTATATCCCATCATGCAATGCGCACATCACAACAGCGAGGCCTCTGCGAAGAGGTCCTTCACCTCTTTGGAGCACAAGAACAACAGCGCGCGAACAAAGAGATTATACCACAAGAGGGCGTAGTCCAGTGGGGAGGCAGCCGCGCGAGGGAGCTGCCATTTCGCGTTGTGGGAGCCGCCATTGCACGGATCCTGTACAGTTATTAATCAGTAGGTGGCAGCGCACTGTTTAATGCAGAGCGGGTTGATAGATAGAGTTGCGACACCGGAAGTTCGCGCTGATTGGTTAATCCCTCAAAATAGTTCCCCCTGGTCGTATGATGTCGATAAGACCTTAGAAGACCGCGTACCCTATTATGACGCAAACAATGCATTCATTGTTATTTTGTTCCGTGGCTCGCGCAAAGTAGAGTTGCGCGCTCCGCGCATGGGTTTTACGCGAGAGTGCAAAACAGCTTCCCCTCGTCGTCATAACAACAATAAAGACCCACAACCCGGGATTTTGAATTACAACAACAATTGTAAAGGAGTGGGACTACATGATATTTCCGTCCTCACATTTTGACGTTCGCCCATCAACATCATCCAGGAGCGTTAAAATCACTTTGAAAATATTTCATCCTTACTGGTTGTTTGCAACCGTTTCCTTGACTTCGACAGGCAAGTACTCCTTTCTCTACTTCATTAAGTTTACATGATTGCCGTAAAAACACGAAATTTTTCTAAACAAGACACACTCCCGTCGCAAGCAACAATGATATCTCACACTGCCGCTGGGCCCGGGTACTGCGCGCCTATGTGAAAACCCTGTAGAAATAATTCGTCGACATCGACGACCAGGGGGAACTATTTGACGTGACCTTTGTACCCCAGTGTCGCAACTCTATCTATCAACCCGCTCTGGTTTAATGCGCTCGACTTGAATATTCGGCGCAGGGACCTTGCGTTGTTTTATTGTGACGTCACAATGGTCATGTTTAAGCGTCATAATGGTGCTGATGTTGTTTGATTTTATGGCGTGAGTGGGAATGTACGCGAAACAAACGTCATAATGCTCAAGTACTGTCTAGTCTACACCCAAGTTCCCATTGTTTATTTTGCGAACAACAAAGAGGTCTGGACTCTACCAAATGGTTCAAATGATATGATATCATCGTAGAAACTAATATTTAAACAATTAACCACATTGTGATTCTGAAAATGAAAATGTGTAATGAAGAATAACATATCATTCCAGATATGATATGAGAAGATATGACTTGAACGTAGACTTTAAATAGATCCAGTGCCAGGAGCTGAGTGTGCGCTCCCTCTTCAATTTTGGACGCACTATTTGTACGCACGCGTATGGTGACTACAGCCTGTACTTACTCTATAGGTATAATCTCTTTGCGCGCGAACCACACCACTGACGCGTAAAAGACAATGGACAAAGGTAAGTGCGCGCAGGCAGTGATAGAGAAGGGTGCTGCGTGACCCAGTTTGCAGGCTTTGTTATCTCTATCGGCAATTAGCGGGATAATTCGGTACGTGTGGACGCTCGCCAAATTAGCGGGATACCGATCGCGATCGCTATCCCGCTAATTTGGTACGTGTGGACGCTCGCAAAAAAACTCGGGATGTGCATCGCGATCGTCATCCCGCTAATTTGTACGTGTGAACCCGGCTTATGACAGATGTGAACGGAGTTTTGTTAACCACGACGCTCAGTTTTTTTCCACAATAGTGCGCAACCCTATGTGCAATCTAGGCGCCCTTTATTTTCTATCGTAGTTATCTTTACCTCGAGGTTTTGCTAACTGCATGTAGGTGTGAACGGCACCGAAGTTTTGTCGTGGTTAGGGGAACGCATTTTTGCGCTCGTAGTTAGTATAACTACAAGTTTTTGGATAGGTGTAGACATGGCTAATAATAGTGGCTACTTGTATAGCGCACAGGTCCATTTTTCAGTGCTCATGGCGCTTCAAAAATGAAAAGATATCATATATTTACATGTATATACATATTCAAACATTTCAACAAATAAGAAAATGGTAAACAAAAACAAATATATACCAAATAAAGAATACAACATATACCAATTAAAAGTACAATATTGATCCAATATTAATGACATACAGCAATTACAGTCCTCAGTATGAAAGGAACAGATAAGTTTTAAGTTTGAATTTGAATGACTCTGTCGATGACAGTTCCCTTAACTGAAGAGGTAACCGATTCCACAATTTTGGTCCCATAACCGAAAAAGCACGATCACCATACTCATGTTTTACTCTGGGTGTTTGGAGTAAGAATGCATCTGATGATGAACGTAGCCTACGTGTCGGATTGTATTTTTGAACAGAATTACTTATGTATATTGGGGAAAAAGAATGAACTGAATGATGTACTAATAACATAATCTTGAAAGTAATCCTTTTTTTCTACAGGTAACCAATGTAAGGAACGGAGAACTGGTGACATGGAATCAAACTTATTAGTAAAAGTTAACAATCGGGCAGCAGAATTTTGCAACCGTTGAAGGTTTGTGACATCTTTTTTTTGAAAGATTACACAACAATGAATTCGAAAAATCCAACCGAGAAGAAATCAAAGCATGAATAAGTATCTCAGCTGCAGATTTAGACAAATATTTCCTTATGCAACTGATATCGAACATTCCGCTGAATATGAGTTACGTGACTTCGAAATGACATTTCCTGATCAAATATGACACCTAAATTACGGGCTGTTTTCGACGGAGTAATGCAAGTGCTACCGATGTTGACATGATATGACTGATAATCAACTTTGCTTAACATATGCTTTGATCCCAATAACAGAAACTCAGATTTATCATCATTTAGTTTAAGGCCATTGGATGTAAGCCAGATTTTCAGGTCATGCAAGCATGCTTCGAGTTTTGCAATGGCGGATGACAATGAAGACACAGTGGGTTTAAAAGACAAATATCACTTGCAGGACGCGATTATACCTCCCTTCCTGGTTCTTACACAGTGTATCCATAATTATATAGACAGGGACAACTGTACAATTAAATACGATACCACAGGCGGAGGGTGGGGATGTGACGGGCCCGCAATTTCCATAACTTAACATTCTTATTTTTTCTGTATTGTTAGCCTTATTGATACAGTTTGTATCTTGCGCTCCTGTTCAAAAGGTTAACATTTTTATTACATTTCTTATTTTTCATAATGAAGAGTTCGGTCCCCCAAAAGCAATTTTTAAACAATGTGAAGTAAGTCTATCATCGAATAGAGCAAAATGATACATTTCTAGTGAAACCTCACTTGTAACATAAAGTATATTATTTGTACCAATACTTTATTTTCTTGCTGAATTTCAATCCAATACAATGCGAAAACTCCTCGCATCACTTGGACACTCCCTTCTTTACACACCTTACCCTTTCAGTCCACCTCCATAAACTTAGCACACAATGGAGGCACACACGCTGATCAAGGGGTAACAGATACCACGCTGTATTAGCCATTCGTATTTTCCCTGAATATTATTTTTTTCACTTTTTTATTGAAAAGAATTGCATATTTCCCATCAATAGTGTGCCCCAAGGTAGTTGAATTTCAGTTCTATAATAATGAAAACGCTCTTTCAAATAACAGGCTGGTGATGCCCTGTCGTGTGCTCCCTCGCTTTAGTATTCCCCCCCCCCCCCCCCCCAAAAAAAAAAAAGAGACATATTATTCTCCTTCCCCTTGGGGTGGGGGTTCCTGGTTTGCAGTTTTGATAATAAATGCATAACGTATCTTTGGTCGTTATTTTTCTGCATAACATTTTCTTTCACCTTCGGAACTGCCGTCCCCCCCCCCCCCCCTCCCCCACAATCGTTACATGACACCGGTATGAGTTGTAAATTCACCTGGTCACCAGTGCTGCCACATTTCAAATTATACCAGACGGGACTGGACGCTAATCCGTCTTGATGTATCATTAGATTGATTAGATCAGACTGAAAGTGAACGGCTCGAAGAAAGAAACATGGCTTGAACACGAACAGCATATCTCTGACATGTCTGATATTATTTTAAAATATTTTTTTTGAGATTATCTTTGTAACATATTCACATACTCCTTGTAAAATATGTTTCGATGCTAAGTGATGCATGTCAAAACCAAACAAATGTGGGCTTTTGCTTGAAATGATGGAAACCTTTACATGACTAGAAATGATCATGCTGCAGAAATCAATTCTTTCAATGAAAAACAACGCAAAGCTACCGAGTTGTCGCAGTTCTAACAGCTGCACACGACTTCTTGCACAAACACCACTCGTCAGATGGGGGCGCTCTTCAGCATACTAGTAACTGGAACTTGCGCATAATACATGTAATTATGATAATGTGTCTCGGTACAAAGTGATATACCGTACAAAACATGTGCAACCAAATTAACATAAAAATCCTTATACGAATTGCCAATCTATTTCCAATGAAAACTATCACTAAACACATAATGTGATGAAATAGTGACACTGCAGGTCGATAAAATCTTATGTAAAAGAGGGAGAAAATAAATACAGGAGATCAGCATCATTAAGCATTGCTTGACTAGGATCAAAAGCCTACTATACCATTACGGATATCATCATACATATTCCCTCTGGATACACCGTTCAATGATATTATGGTTCCTGTTCGAATGCTTCAGCACAGCTTTAGAAACAGACACACCACGTTGACTTGAAGGAGACCTCCAGGGTCCCATTTTCATGAAAGACGTAGGATAGCAACTTTTGGTGGAATAGCAGCTTCCCATATCAAAAGTCATTCAGGAGGCTGTGTAGAATCTTGTCATCACCATGACAATATTACCATTCCAGCAAGAGTTGCTAGCATAATCAACTTTTTTTTAAAAATGAAATTAGGCCCAGATGGTTTTTAGGCTTTTGAATTTGACATCGATAACTTGGTTATGCTGAGTACAGAATTTCAGAATTGATCGTGATTGGGATTAGGAAGAAGAAGGTTATCAAAATTTAAAAGAAATGAAAGTGAACGAGGATGATGATACTGGTTTCTCATAAGAATGCATAATACACATAAAGTGTGATAAAGGAAACAAAACAATAGAATAGAGCATGCATTAATTTTATACAGTTGAACTTGTTAAGCAATGGGCAATGTAACGGAGTGACATTGCTGCCATTACTAAGATAAAAATATTTGAGCCTCTATGTCATCATCCTTGTTCAATTATTATAGTTTGGGTTTCAGAATATGGTTTATCAGCTCAAGAACCACAATAAAATCTATAGATGGCACTAATGACTTATGTAACATGATGCGAAACTGTTTCAATCGTCTAGTTATAAAAAAAAAAAATCAGTGAAGGTAGCTAGACATGCAGGTCGTAACCTGTAACGTGTAAATTATCAAAGAACAATAGAGCACAAATCCTTACCATTGATATGTTCAATCAGTTTAAATGAGTTATTTCTATGGACCTTATAAACGTATGATTAAGTCTTTAGACCTATAGAAGACGCAGAAGAGCCTAAGAATCAAGGCAAGAACAAAGATTCATGAATCCCAAAAAAAGCTATATGCCCCTATACATGCAAGAAATGAGTTACAATGAGTTCATCCGGAAAACAAAGTATCATCGATACAATTTCATCACATTATATTGCATGCAGGGTGTTTCCGGAGCAAAATACTGAGTGATACTTTATGTAATAAGAAATGACGTCGGAAATGTAAATGAATCTAGACTATTGAAACTGCAACGCACCCTATAAAGTCTTCGTACCTTTTCACATACCTAACACCATGCCTAAGAACAGACAGTATATGATACTGTACGAATAATTATTCATGTCAGTATATAGTGCATGTGAAGTACATAACCATAATGTATACATTTTCTTTATTGATAACGCACGCAATTCAGCTAAATTACCTCTTAAACACTTTCCGCAAAATAAATGAAAAAGAGACGAAGAAGAAGAAGAAGAAGAAGAAGAAGAAGAAAAACGAACTCGACCGTGACATTTACATTTCACATGATACCGATTCAAACATGTTTAATCTATCTGGAGTGCAATAAGCCGCTTTGCTTTTCCACTCTCTTCCAACTCTTGTAGATAGTACCAATTGCATTTCTCTGTTTTTTGAATTTTCATACGAAGATTGCGCATGCGTGCCCCAAATCTCACTTGTATCAGTTGACACTGAGAGGACCCCCTTCCTTCGTCACCAAGGCTACAATGACCGATTCATCTCGACAAATAGCTCGGTATGCAGACAAACTTATGTAACTTCTTTTTTCTTCAAGACATTCTCCTCAAGCCTTTTGACATATCCTCTATCTCTGCACATCAGCGTCAAATATGTAAAGTCTGTCTGGAGTGCAGAAAGCTATCTCACCAGTCTCTAACTCTTGCAGATAGTACCAATTTCTTTTCTCTTGTTTCTGTATTTTGAAAGAGATGATGATACTGTGCACGTGCTCCAAATCTCTCGTGTATCGATCGATACTGACGAGACCCTCCTTGTACTTCATCCAGGCTACAAGGACCGAATCATCTCTACCAACAACTGGGAAGGCTGTCATACCCGCCTTCTTCAAGACGTTCTCCTTCTTCCCCTGACCATTGAGGCAGACGACAGCTGTTGAATCTTTCACTAACAGGTTACCCATGGTGTGAAAAAAGAATAACAGCTCAGGCGTATATCCATCACATATTATTTCCCTGACAGCGTAACCACCCCGTGGGGTGAATACCTGGATCTTTCGGGGTTTCATATGACTCAAGTAGATATTATCATCGCTATCCACCGCAAGACCACCATGCCCTCCTTCCTTGATACTTATAGTCTTGAATGTGACATAATAGACCTTCTGCCACCTTTGAGTGTAGAGTAACATCTGGTTATTTGTATCACACACAACACTTCGACCATCAGACAGGAATCCAATTTTACTGACCCTGACATAATTCAGTACGGTCTGATGTAACTTGCCATCAGGGGAGTAGAGATGAATTCCGCCAAAGTGTGACCCCACTGCCATCTTACCGTCCGGTGCGCGGATGATACAGTTCATGCTATTTTCGCTTACGAGTTCTACGTCTGCTTTGACATCCCAACTCTTCAAATCTCCAAGACAAAGTTCATTCACCTCTACGTTTCTACAGAATGAAATTTTCTGCGCTTCTTCTGTCATACCTCTCGGTGACTGGTCGTCAGGATCATCTTGCTCTAGAAAGCTCTTCAAGTTCTCGCACATCGTGTCGTGTGCCAACAAGGCGTTCCTCTCCAGTGGTACCTTCAGACCGTTAGTTACCAACACTTCTAAAGCATTCATGTAGCTGATTTTTTGCCGACTCTCCTCCTTCATGATTTGTAACTCTCTCGCGAATTTTTCTGACCATCGTTTCACTTGATGTTTCAGGGCCTTTCTTCTATCAGACAATCGTTGTATGTATTCCTCGTAAGTCTTGTCGATGTCTTCATTGAGTCTTCTCATCATGTTTGCAATTTCATTGCGTTGTGTCTCTATGAACCCGATGTGGTTTTCAACGGTTGAGATCTTTATTTTCGTTGTTTCTTTCAAGTCCTTGATGTTGTTCACTAATTTTTCTTCATGGACGACTGCTTCTTCCAGCTTGTGTCCCTCTTGTAAATGCTTCAGCATCCCGCACTTACAGCAAATGTACTCCCGACACCCGGTACAGAAACACTCTTCATCATCATTAGGGTGATTCTTACACTTTTGTCGCCTCTTAAGAGGAAATTTTCGAGAGAGCAACTCCCGCATGGCCACTACTGAGTGGGCTGAGAACTGTTTCCAGATAGAGTGAGTTTTCTCACAAGATTTGCACATATTTTGCCCACAGTCCTGACAGTAGGACACAGCTGGCGACTTTGCTTCCTTCTCACACACTGTGCATGTTGGATTCTTAGTTTTTACTTCGTCCACCATAGAACTCAAGAGTACATTTGTTTGTAACTTACTCACACCTCCACACGGTAGGGACGTTCCTCTCCTGCATACAGGGCATGTTATGATTTGTTGGCTGGGCTGAGTTTGAAATATGCGTTCCAGACAGTTTTTGCAGAAGGTGTGAGAACATACCAGTGATTTAGGTTGGTTGAAAAGTGTCAGACAGACAGGACACTCCAAATTCTGGCTGCTGATTTGATGAAACGTTGCCATGGTGTCCGTCTGTTTATCAAAAGAGATACACATAGCGGGAAAGATCAACAAAATATTAGCTCAATTATAGAATTAGCATTTCGGCTACCAAAAAGAAAATGAATGTGGAACATGCTTGAAGTTTTTTTTTCATGTTTTGTATTCGTAAAATCAAACAACGTAATGAGGCACGAGGGAACATTCTTGTATCAATATTGTGAGTCATGTGTGCCAAATTTGCTTCACTTCCAGGTCCAAAATTAGCCGGTCTTGATGAATCATTTAAGCGGAACACATTACAGTCTGTTGTCTGGTGAGCTTACAGGGTGGTGCGAACTACGGAATGTCACGTTATTTTATAAAGGTTCTTAAGGAGTATCGAGATCAATTCGTCAAACATGAAAGAGTTGAATTACGATGCAATCATAATAATAATGATTGAGGTAGTTTCGAAGCTATTGCTGGGATGTTTCTTATCAAGATTCAAGATTCAAGATTCAGATGCATTTATTGTCCGTTCAGGAAATGCTTTTTGTTGTCATATGGGCATACACGTAGGAACATACATACATACATAGATGCATAAATACTATTCATGCACTATAAATAAATACAATTTTCAATATATACACAAGTGTACAAGCATAATTCATACTCAAAATACAGTAAACACATATCCATCATTACAAATTTTTAATTCATCACAATTATTTATATTTACCGATCAACAACAAAACAAAAATTATTCATTGCGACTTTGTACATCTAAATAGAGCGGTTTCCTCATCGTGTTGATAGCATGAGACAAATTAGGCGCTTTACCATAATACTATTGTCTTTAATAGGATCGCAACAAAGTCATGCTTTGTGAGAAGAGCCGTAAATCAAGTATTTACGGCTCTGTTTGTGAGATTGTTACACCACCATTTAACGTCGACAGGGGGTGCTACTCTGGGAAAACACACCTGTACGAGTTTTACTGGACACACACACCCACAAACTCAAATAATAAAAAGAAAACAATAACAGAACATTAGCAATCTAGCGGGTATTTTCGTGCAACATAACCATAATTACTATTTTTGTTTGTTCGTTTGGTACCATGCACTGAAGTTTTATCAAGATGATGTCAGATTAAAACGATCACCTTCCATCTCATTGGCTAAATCTTGACGTTTTCTTTCTTTGTTGTCTAGGCTTAAAACATCTCATAACAGGAATGTACGTTTGACAAGAATATGGATTTTTTCGTCTATATGATATACACTGTATGAACAAAAAGCCTTCGAGATTTCGATTAGCCTGCTATCTTCTCAGTTCCAAATCCTCTTAATGAATTCTTTGAGGAATAAAAGAATAATTGACTCATGTTGTAACCTGCCTCGATCAAATCTTAACGTGAGATGTGAGGTTAAATTCTATACAAAGTTTTATCTCTAATAAAACCAGTAGAATCAATTCTAAGAATGTTTAGTGATCCGTTCAGTAGTAAACATACGTGCTAAGCGCACGTAACATGCACATCAACAGTGAATCGCGTTCTAATATTATGCTTACCCATGCAGTTTGCCGTACTTCCCGGTTTGATATTGTTGATTTATACTGGCTCCGGAGTACATTCAAGACATGAGACTACAGCCTGTAAAGTATTCGGCCCGTAGGAAAGTGCGAAAAAAACTTAGATTGAATATGGGCTACTTTGAAGACAAAAACAGAGTATTACGAGTTAGTAAATGACAAACAACAGAGAGTTGCCTATCAAACGAAGCACTCAAAGATGATTGGGTGATTGGATCAGCTGTCACAGTATTGTAATTGTCTACATTTATCGAGACCTTTCCATTTTGACGCTGTATCTTTTTTTTCTTTATTTGTTTCATAATAGCGGGTTTTCCCACATTGCAAATACTGTGTGCTTACTGTCTGAAAGTTACAGCCTGTAATGTAATATCGCATTTGTGGCAAGGTGTTATTGCGACATCGACTTGGCAAATTTATTAGGAAGCGAACGAATGAGTAACGGCTGTAAATAAAAGGAGCACAACAACGAGGATCTGAGGAAAATACTACAAATGAATAATAGAAAGCGATCATTTTTCGTTTGGTTGTTTTCATAGTACAATTGTAATATAACCATAAGGCATACATACACCGTTCAAAATGTCAGTGTTTAACTTTGACTTTCGTTTGAATAATGCTACCAACTTGACTTATACAAGATTCAATATTTAAGTTTGCGTGAAAATTCTGTATTAGAAGACCTGCGAATATTCTGTTATTCTTGGATAGGAAACGACAGATGACAATAAACCATGACACTTCATAGACCAAGCGAAGAAGAAGGAACATTGAGAATACAATACGAGTTTTCGCTGATCAAACTGAATATGCCTGCTTAGAGTAAAAAATGAGGTGATGATTCCTAAGTATCATGCATATTAAGTGAGGCTCTTTAAGCACCTTTGGGTCTGAAGATTACATATCCCTGAACAGCTGAAGGTGTCTGTGTAAAATGTGGACTGGATCTCTTCTCTTGATTTATGTGCATGTAATGAAGTCATCATCTACAGAAACGCGTGTCTGAACTGAGGGAACGATGTAATTGTGATGATCACGTTGATTTTGCTTTTGCATAACAAGAGCTAAGACGGGCCTCCTATACTGTTGTTATGTACAGACCATTTTTTTTTTAAGTAGGATTACCTCAGTTGGACGAGAGCATAGACTTCTTTAACTAATAGTGTGGTCATCCATACGGATTTTTCTTTTAGACGCTGCTTATCTTTATATGCCAGATTTAATGTTACACTTTGGAACAAAGTAATTATACTGCAGTTCATTCCAGATTTTAAAAAAAAAGACAAAAAAGAAATAAAAATAAAGAAAAAGAACAGCAAAAAACAGCGCAGAATTTAACCTGGAATTTCCGGTATTGGCTAATGGTAGAATCATGCAGCTACTAGTAGCTCCATGGTAGAATCATCTCGCGTATAGGATACAACCCACCACGAACCATGGATATAGACATTTATAGAGACAATGTTGTGCTCGCAAACATACACGTAGCATTTCCGGGAAAGGTGAATAATCTGGAACGTGTTATGTTAAAGGGATAGTATAGTATTGGCTGTGGTGAGGATTCTGCTTTAATTTTTGTTTTGCGAGATTCTTAGAAACAATTTTTATGAAATGTTAAAGAGCATACAATTCTAGAGGAACGCAAAGTTTATTTGATAAAGATTGGTTTTGAAATGGCTGAGATATCTAAAAACAAAGTAAAACAAAGCAATCCTAATAAAAGGTGGTTCCCAACTTTTATTCAGATTGCTTTGTTTTGAATATATCAGTCATTTCAAAATCAATTTTCATCTAATAAACTTTGGATTACTCTTAGAATTATAATTATGCACTTTCATATTTCAGTATAGCTTTCTCATTATCTAAAAAAATAAATCAACATCAGAAAATGTTGGTATTTTGACGCGCCATCTCCACCGAAACTGTATCATCCCTTTAAGCAGGGAATGCTGATTGAATCTACGTTCAGGATATAGTAACCGTACATCCTTTCAGAACTTGCTAAATCCAGAAAAGTAAGTCAGCTTAAAAGCACAAAAGAAGAAAAATAATCCCACAATTGAAACAGATTATATATATATATATGTATATAATCACACAATTGAACCAGATTCATATATTTAATACATGTACACAATTGGAATTTTCCAAGCGTTGGACTTCGAATGTTATTAAAAGAAGGAGGAGTCTCGAGTACGCGATTTGTATAGTTCCAACAAGAAGGTTTTTATTCACTAAATTTTCGGCCCGCCTCGGGCCTTCGTCAGTGTATGTTATATATATATATATATATATGATATATATATGCTTACATTAATCCATGTTTTCATTTTTTATCTATTCATAAATCATTTAGGAAAAAAAAAAGATAACAAACATGATATCTCCTTTGTATGCGACCGTATCTATAC
Source organism: Diadema antillarum (assembly GCF_040938485.1). Classification (NCBI taxonomy): domain Eukaryota; kingdom Metazoa; phylum Echinodermata; class Echinoidea; order Diadematoida; family Diadematidae; genus Diadema; species Diadema antillarum. The sequence continues at coordinate 366,178 of NW_027272062.1, read as the reverse complement.
GTGTATAGATATACGAATACGTGTTTATCGTGTAGACTTCATTTTATACATGAGAAATGCACATGTTTGTATACTGGGTTAAACAGACAAAAATGTGTCAAATGTAAAAGGTCTTGTCAGATGAGGACATTGACATTATTCATGATACTTGTTTATATTCATAATCATATCAAGTATCTTATTATTTTTCTACATAATTGACAGACACAAATTCATACAATGAATGAGCTGATGCGGACATTGTTCTGAACAGCAAGGACGTGGTGAGTAGGCCTATTTCTATAAAGCCTGCATGCAATGTATAAGTATACCTCATAGTACACTGGATGCCATTTGGAGTACTAAAGTAAATAAGAATAATGACAACACTTTCTTCTTCAAAACATAAGAAAGAAAATGATATAAACTCGTGCATTTAATACTGGAAATCGTTAGTAGTCTGCATCCGCTAAAGATATTATGACTGCATGACCAAACCGTAAATGACATGCATTTCTAGAATTCACAAATTGACACTGGACCATCATCGAATTTGATAATACATTAAGTATCAAACGACAGATAGAAATATCATGGACTGTACGCATGCCACCTAACTTCCCCATTTTAATAATAATAATAATAATAATAATAATAATAATAATAATAATAATAATAATAATACATACATACATACAATTTCTATAGCGCCGTTCTCCACTTTGATTAAATGCTCAAGGCGCTTTACAATTGTACATCAAAGCAAACAGACTGAAGATACAAGTACATCACCGTAATAGAAGAAGATGAAGAAGCAGAAAAACAAGACATGAAAGTCTGTCTTCAAAAGACACTGGTCTTCAAAATGCACTGCTAAACAAATTGCGACAATAATAATAATAATAATAATAATAATTGCGATATTTGTTTTGTAATACAGTGCATGTTATATAATTGTGTTAGGTAGAGTGAGTGAGTTCAAAAAGCGCAATGCTTTCTACCATAAAGTGAATGCACGGTAAACTATAATGTAACTTGTCAGAATATCAATTGAGAACAGTGAAATTATTTACAATTCTAAGCACAGTCCTTTCAGTAGATCTCGTGATGACTGTTAACGCTTGTCATTATCGAACGTCTTTAGTTACTTGTACGTGACGAGAAATAAGGTAAAAGGAAAACACCATTAAGCCAGTTCGGAGATAGCTCATGTGCACATCGATACAAATGACCTTTGATTTTTCTCAGTTGGTTAGGCACTTCACTCAATTCAAAGCGATATAATGCAGCAGCTTGCCCAACATAGCAATTTATGGAACTCGTATTCTAACAAAGAATGAGCCTGATGTGTTTAGTAGATGAAGTGACCAGAATGGTTCGTCAATCAACGATTTGGGAAGCATCTATTTGATTGTGCTGTTTGGATTACATTAACAAACTTTTTCTTTTAACATTGCCAAATACCAGGCTTGCTGTCAGGTGGCTGTACTGGCAGGCACCATTTATAAGGATTCCACGAATAATCATAGCGTTACAGATGCTTATCTCAGTGAAATTAAAAATCAACCTGTCTCTCGGTACAAACGACTTTTTTTCTGCTCATGCTCAAACTGGAACTCCGAACTGGCTTATGGGATTCTATAGGTACACACTGTCTTGACCAGGACATACAACTGTGACTATGCGACACACATGTAAGGGTGGATCTAGGTCTTTGCTAATGGGGAGGGGTGACCAAATGACAATTATCTCGCCAATTCGGCTGACAAGCCATTTTTTTTTTTTTTGCTACCAATTCTAGCAATAAATCAGCTGACAAACAACTCTTCGAACGTTGGGCTGAGCATGAGAAAGAGTGCTACAGTGTATAGGAATTATCACATTTTCACTTGGCAGCCAAATGGGAAGGGAGTTTAAACCCCTATCCCCCCCCCCCCCATAGATCCGCCACTGACATGGAGAGTTGTCACCCTTTTAAGATGAGACGCTGCCATATAGTGTGCAGGGTAAACAAAGCAATAAGGGTTTGAAAAATGAATACCCTTGTGTAGGTGGCGCATATTATTCATTGAACATTTTATACACACAGCACTCAGGGTGCTCTCTATTCATATCATAATACCTACTAATTATATTTAAATACAATTCTGCGCAGAACACCAGTAAGACCACACAGCGATGGCAAGCTTTATTCGTGTAGCTATTAAGATACCAGACAAGGTCACGTTACTAAATACTGGTTAAATATTGCTCAAAACTGAGGAAGACTTACAATCAAGAGAGACATTGTTTCTTTTTTTTTCCATAAGGTTGAAAATCCGTCGATCCTCTGAACAATGCTGAAATGGTTTAAGTTGTTTTTGTTCATAAACCCTGCCTGTAAACTGAGAGCATTATTGAAAGTCTGGTACATCTTGTAATGGGATATAATAACCCAACATTAATCGTGTCTTCGACAGTTATACAAACAGCAAAATTTCAAGCGACATTTTGTGTTATGGGTGGGTAGGAATAAAGAAAGGTGGACAGCAGGACATACTGCACTGACTTACTACATTGTATACCAAAGAATTATTTGCACGTGCAATGTATATTATGGTATAGGACCTGTATGGCTTTCTTGCTGTATACGGGGTAAGAGTAGATAAACGCTAGTTTTTAATAGCTCTATAATTATTCTCTTACATAATAATGTACTCTAAACCCAATGTTTGGCCCGTTTTTAACAAACCAAATGTGCATGAATTGACCATGAGGTAAATAGGGATAACTACTGAACAGTTTTTTTGTTGTTGAATATCTATAGGTGAATAGTTTCGATGCTACATTCTTTCGCTTGTAATACCACCATTTTGGTAGGTATATCCCTTGACTATTAATGCGGTAGCTGATGTTTATCATCGCCCATAAACCGTTTAATACTGAAGTTTGTCAGGTCCACTATTTTCAAACTACCATTGGAATTTCATTCTAACATGACGAAAACGGTATAACTTTTGTTAACAAATAATCATTGGACCGCCGTCGTCTTCAAAATAGCTATCTGTCTTCCGAGACACAGTGGATAAAGACTCATTTGACTTATTTACACAGAGATTCAAATTACGTTGGTGTAGGTTTTCACATAATCTCTGTAGGTCTCCACTATGTCGAAACAGAACTCGTACCGTTTCTGGAAAGGAAGAAGAAAAAGAAAAAAGAAATGCAACAGGGACGGATTTACTGTAATAATTGTAAACTAACCCTTCTCCCAAGGGGGAAAAATGATAGTGTGTTAAGAGGGCTAAATTTGCTCTGCATGCAAATCTCATCTATGACGCATCTACGGACAAAACTTTTTGAGTGCATGTCCCAAAACTAAACGCAAGTCTTCCAATCCAAACACGACCTTGCGTTTGATTACAAACTTATTTTACAAACAAATTCCATCTGATATCAATCGTAACTGAAATTTTCAATTTTTCAGATGGTCTATAAGCACATGATAAGAGCTTGCACAACGTTGCGTTTGATCGGTCATTGTAGCAAGCAAGGATCCCGGATTTTCATTTTGTTTGTTTGTTTGCGGATTCTTTATCAAAATGAAATATGGCCATTTTCAGCATATCTTAGCTATGCCAAAGTCTGCAAGATTGCCATCAAAGTAGGTAGTTAATGTCATGGCACAAGTATACTTTTAAATTCGGTGAATATTGAGACATAAAGACAACGATGCAAGTCAGAAGAGAACAAAAAGCACAGGTGGTTTGCTGAGAAGAATTAGGATTAAGGGAGTATTGAAATAACTACAAAGACACACAATCGTCAATACCATCCTGCTTCATTATTAGGAAAACACCATTTCATTATGACTCATCATGTTTGTTCTCGTCTATGAAAGTGCATATCTGGTAATCTAATTTTCAGTGGGCTTCCAGACTTCTTCAACTTTGTTATTTTTTGTATCTACGACGATTAAATTTATCTTTCCGTCGATGTTCTTTTCCAGAGGGGCCCACATACTACAAGCTCTGTCTGTTTAGCGGGTCCCTCCATTTTTCGCACTTTAAGCAATGGTATACATGTACTTCACTTTGATCACTTCTGTTTCTTTTTTACTATACAATGTATGATTACTATAGGTCCTCAATTGTTGTACAGTCCTTTCATTTCACTATGTTCTATTTACCCTATTCTCTGTTATCAAAAGTGAAACATATGTTTTGTCGAAAAATGAAATAAACTTTGAATTGAATTCATTTGAATTGAACTGAATCATACCAAACTATCAACGATGCCTGGTCTTGTCTTGCGTAGACGTTTTACTGCGCTGAAAACATCTACCGTCTTGTCCTGCTTCACTTTATTGATTGTTGCCATGGCAGCTAAGAATGTGCCTGACTTGCCAAATCCGTCTCTATACAGACCGAATTTAAACGAAGAAATACTAATGAAAAGAAATAAATAGACATGCGCATGGAACTGGTGTACTGTAAACAATAATCACGAATAAGTCAAAATTGTCGGTGTTTCCACGATCTCATAATACAAGCAGTAGGCCCTAATATCTGCGCGGAAATGTGTGAATGTGGGTGAGTGTGTATGCATGATAATTTCCCTATCAAAGTTTTCTGACCGTGATTTCCTTTTGTTCTTGCACGTACCTTGTTTGATTTCTCATTAAAAAGAATTGTGCGTCTGTACCTACGAGATAACTGATCATGAAACTTATTATACATATCGCGGTAAACCATTAGCCTCTTGACGAGTCTTGATTACACATGAACTCAATGATTCGTGTTCGACAAAGAAGTCATATTAAGAGAAAAGACACCTACATGCACATGACCAGCAGAGGTCGCTCTTCATCGTATTCTTCCTGTACGTGAAGGATGAGCCCACAGAAATTGCTCTTTGATTTCGGCACACTTCCATTTTTTGGCCATCCATGAAAGTGATACTGAGTGAAAATGTGTCCTTCCTATCGGGGAATTTACAAAACAAAGCAAAACAAACAAAATAAAACAAAACAAAATGAAATAGATTAACCAGAATGAAATTAAGAGTGACTACAATTTAGAACCATGTTTCATTATCTTTTTTATTTTAGTTATGGCAACCCCCCCCCCCACACACACACAATATGGCTCAGTGGTTTCGTTGAAACAAAATAATTATTAAAAAAAGTATGAGATAATGTCAAGAGTACAATTATTTGAACTTCGTTAACCCGTTCCATACTGAATTCTAAAATGCCCACAGATTTAATACACAGGCCACCTGTCAAGGTTCCGGTACGGAATGGGTTAATATACATATAGTCCTTTAAATTTGATTGTACAGTATTTTAAAAAATAGAAGATAAAGGGAAAAATAGAGGCGGATTTACCATTGTCTTTGTGGATGTGATATTAAGAACCCGTTTGGTGACAAAGTCTACGTCTCTGTATTCTTCAAACAGCTCCAACGTGAATGAGCCGTACGTCTTCTTCCCATGTTCAGGCCAGTATTGTACGCACGTCTTGCAAGCACCAAAGAAAATGGTTGAGGAATAGAAAAATCAGATTCAAATTTTGATTCCACATTTAACTCACATAACACGGCACAAACAGACAAAGGAGTAGCACATACATAATTATTAAGAGTACAAACATTTACGTAGTATTCAAATTCACTGTGATTCATGCTCAAAACATAGCGAGCATTTGCACACATATTTTGCAGACTTGCGTATCTTATTTGGTGTAATGTTCAATTGTCATAAATAAGATTCCCACATTAATCATGGAAATACCGGGAGTTTCTGAAATATTCTAGATTAAGTCTTAGTATCAGTGAAAGCATAGTTCATATTATGTAAAATAGGGCAGTTTGAAACAATGAAACAAGATTGTCTTTTGGATGTGCATTTGAGAACACGAAATATTCTTTTTGAAATATTCATTCTATTGTAGCAGGTATCATAGTACTTTTCGTTGCATGGAAATGAATCATATCGAATTGGGCTCTATGTCAGTAGGTCTAATTTTTGAAAATGAGAAATACTTTTAAATACCTCGTCAATCTCGTCCAGGCACACCACAGCACGACCTCCGTAGTCCCACACGAGACGTAAAAAGTCAGTAACTGTGGTCGACTGAGGATACTGGGTACTTATGTAGGCGTTCTTTTTACCTTCAGACTTAAAAGATTGGAACAAAATGATACCTTGGATGAATAAGCGAGACAGGTAAATAGATGCAGGCATGCAAAATGAAAGCTAGAGAGAGAGAAAAAAAAAAGATGTATATGCGAAAAAAATACAAATAGATTAAAATGTTGTCACAAGGAGAGAATATTTGACTTTCTCTTCGAATAAAAGAAGAAAACCCAAACCTTTTATTTCCGAGCTCTTGTCGAATTACAGACAGTCTTTCCTTGGATTCCCAGCAAAGATACCTGCAGGGTCTTTTCGTGGTCGTGGTTTGTTTCATCGGGTATAAAGAGTTACAGTTCGTCTATTCCGAAGGATCGCTAATCCGAAAATGACATAATGTTCGTTATTCCGGAGCTTCGTTAATCCTTAAACGAAATAACTTTCGTACTTCCGAAGGTTCGTTAGTGTACACCTTCTTTTCATGTTTGGACCAATGACCCTTAATATTTCAGCACTCACGCTTTTCCATTATCATTTAGGACAGGATATACATGATATAACTGTATTGTTTCGACCCCTTGGCATGCCCTTAAACGTATTCGGAGGTCAATCATCTGATTATTTTTTTTAGGGGGGTGGGTTCTTCTATCTTGTTGGAAAGACAGCAATTTCCTTCTTTTGGCATGTTGGACCTATTCACTGTCTATTCTCAAGAAACTTACATCGAAGAACGATGCATTGACGTAGTCATCTGCGCATGCGTAGTCGCCTGCCATTGTGAGGCAAGGTCGTGACCTATCGGCTGGGTGAGTGGGAGAGATTGATAGGGATGGGGATGAATATTTCATGGCATGGGATGCTGCTGCATATCTATGGAAATTGCTATAAAAGTTGCAGATAAACGTCGGTATTGAGTGGACAGCATGAACTGATCCTCTGTAACAACAGAGCTTTGTGTTGTGACGTTCGAACCTTATACTTAATTTTTTCGTTCTGTCCCATCTTTTAGCTCCCCTCTTCTTGTATCTCTGTCAAACTCTGAAGGTAATTCAACATAAACATGGAACATACCAGAAATGAATAGTAAAAGGTTCGTTTTGAGTTTTATGTTAGAAGAGAGGAAATTTGAGGAGATATGTTATGCGTGATCTTGACATCATTCAGTCACTGCTATTCTTCATCCACACTGTTTTATGAAAATATGTACAACTATTAAATCTCTTCAACTTTCCTGTTCTACTCTGAATTGTTCAAAATCTTTGTCGTTCCTTTTCGTTTGATTTGGCTTTACTGTTGATCAAAACCATATTAAACGAGGCGTGAAAAGGCACTTCAAATTTCAGCAGAACATCTCAAGTTAATTTTTTTTTTGTATTTGTTAACTCACAGTTGTGTTTGAAATGCACATTGTTAAAACAAGCCAAGACAAAAAGGCAAGGCATCAACCGCGAACAGACCTGTGACTCCATGTGGATTGCCATTCTTTTTCACGTTTTCTTGTCTCAGTCCATCAAGGTGAGACAAATCGGTTCCGTCTGGGGTGATGCAGTCCAGCAGCTGTATTCCGTGATGACGACATGTTATTCAATTCAGTTCAAATCAATTTGAATTTTATTTCCCATATTGCGGTTTTGTCTACACAATTTCAATGAAAACAATTACAATGTACATGTATAAAACGATTTGTTCAAATTAATTGTATTATTGTATTACTCAAATTTTAATGAAGCATTATTGAATGACACTGAATAATATGCATGTAGGACTTACTTCAAATTTACTTCAATCTGCACGATCTACACTACATCTATTTTTAGGAAACCTTGCCTCAGATAATTTCCTCAAGCCTAAACTGGAAGGAGGAGGGCCATCTTTAATGGAGTTGAATATGCTGAGTAGACCTACATGAGTCGCAGTTCGAACGTATCGCATGATTATTAGCTTTTCAATACCAACATACCTAATCATTTTTTTAAACACCATTGGATGTTGATATTGGTACTGTGATCAATGAGGTGCCAGTTCATGCTGCTTTGACAAATGCTTTGTGCAAATTCTAAATGAGCTCGATGATTTCGTTTTCCATGCAAGGAGGCAACGTATATTTAGATAGGAGAACAACAACTAAATCTTCAATGGAAGAATCCCACCTCATACTGCCTCGCCATCTCCGTCTTGCCAGTTGTAGGATCGATTGCCCGCCACTTCGACCTGACCGTCGCGATATCGGCCACATGACACGTCACAACTGGACACACTGACCATTGCAGCAGAGTGTCGTAGACCAACTCGTATTGAGACTGTAAAATAAAAGGAGTGACATGTGATATGGGGAGAAAAAACAGACGTCTGTATTTAAATTATTCTCAAAATATTAAGTCATATATCTCGAATTTCAAAAATTGCTTGGTATTTTTCAATCACTTTGTTGTAAATGCACTGTGGTGAAAAGTCAGTAATTATATTCCACTGAAACAAAATTCCCATGACGCTAAATGCATAAGAAATAGTGCCATCTTAGCTCATGCGGATAATCAAATTGTTGGACTATAGTATAAAGTTAAAAAAAGAACAAAAACATTCAAGTCCTCCAAGATAACATGAATAGCAACACAATTATGACCAGCTTATACAGGCACGTATTTTGGTGTGCTTTTTTAAAGTAAGATACCCTATTAAACAATGACTTCAAAATTTAGGTTTACATGTACGCAGATGGAGAGTTTAGGAGTAAGTTTTACTAATGCTGTCCACAATCAACAATCACGACCAGCATTTCATGATGATCACCTGGTCTTGGATCATAAATGAACGCCGTTTCCTCATGTTGTTCACAAAGTTGAATACGTCAACGTTTTTCTCGTGTTCGATCATGGCCATCATTGAGTCAATGGTAACGAAAATACCAGTACGACCGGCTCCAGCGCTTGAAGAAAATGACACAGAATAAAATAAAAAAATATAGACATAATTCAGAGCACTATCTAACATAATTCAGAACACCAATTTATCAGTAACAAGTGCGACGAAATCAGGAAAAGAAAGAATTAGGTCCTGGAACGTATGATGTGCTCTGCATCACATATGCAATTCATGTTCTCTGAATAGAGGAGATAAAAGAATAGAATACACTTTCAATTGCCATAAAGCTTAACACAGTTTGTTACCTTTACATAAGACAGAAAGGTTGCTTTAATAGTAAAAACAGTTAGACTTCCTCTAGTAATGTTGTGTTGGCGGTCAAAGCGATACAAAAAAAAAACACTCAGGTTACTGAAGAATGCAAAGGAATCGGCATGCCCATTATCGTGATTATATGTCGTGGTTCTATTTTTGATTTATCTATTTCGCTTGCATTTCTAATTTCATTAAACGTGTAGGTAAACTTCAGGACTTTTTAAAGCATTTTCTTCCTCACGATGCAGTCCTTCCTTCTTGTTGATGAAGTGGATATTTCACAACATCCTTGGAAAGCTCGAAACTGGGGAATTTGAAATCATCTACCCAAGGAAATCGACACTTGGCTCTTTTCCGGGGTTTTCGTAGTATTTAGGTCATATTCACACATAGACCTACATGAATATACAAACGCGCACGCACGCGCACACACAAACGTACAAACTAACAAAAACAAACATATACACATGAGATTTGATAGCCAACAAGTCGTCTTCAAGCCAGATAGTCGATATTTACCTGCAGTGAACAACTAGCGGTCCAGCATCGGTTGGGTGTGCGTTTCTCACGACGTTCCTGAAGTCGATCAGTGGTTGTAAACAGTCGGGTTCTCTCCTCTCCGGCCAAATCGTGTAGTGGTACTGACTCACCCATCGTGATCCCTCGCCGTCTCGCTGGATGTGATAACGAATAACATTATTTTTGTGTGTCAGGCCATAATTATGCCATAGGAGTTTATTCGTATATAATTCAAAGACGCGTGTTGTATGAGGGGTGGAGGCAGGAACAATATTGTGGATGAATTTGGGCGTCAAGGACAATATTGAAAATTGGAAAATCACGAAATTTATTGGGTTTGTTTTGTTTTTCTTCAAAATTTTGAACTGAATTACTGAAACTGCCCTATTCTTACACTTGCAGTGAACAGTGTGCACTTTGCACTAATGCATTTCGTGGCTAGCCATCAGTGAACTAAGGTTTGTTATTTCCACGGTTCGTTATTCCGAAACACATAAATTCCCTATACCTAGATGTCTATTAATCCGACAAGGAAAAATTGTTCGCCAATCCAAGCATTAATTTGTGGCGTTATTCCGAAGGTTCGTTAATCCTAAGGTTTGTTAATCTGAAAATAAATAGGAGGTGCCTATCAACGTATTGCCATTCTTTTTTCGTTTTTGGATAAACGAACCTTCGGAATAACGAACTGTAGGACCTACTTGCGCGGTCTACCAGGTCAAAAACATGATTGGAGTCAGAAGAGAGGATGGAATTGTTGGTTTGTGGTCGATCGGCCTTATCATAGAGAAGGCTGTAGATGCCGACAAGACATACACCATTTAAGCCAATGAGTACCGAATGTTTACATTAAGTGGGAACACAATGCTCAATGTTTGAAATAAAGTCCTTTTCGTTAAGTATTCTACTGTAAAACTCCTTCTATTTTACGGTACAAAATTTCCAAACATTTCCTCCCCTAAACATTTCACTCACTTCAACTAACATGTCGGCAGTATCTCTACCCGTTGCATGGCAGTATCCGCACATGTCGGCGGACAGTCATTTTTTCCCCCGGACGGCCGAAAAAAAGTGCGTTTAATACATCAACGCGGTTTATACACAGTTATTTACGGCAAGTGGACAAGAAAGTTGTTGAACTATGACGATAAAGTTCAGGTTTATCACCATGAGTGATGTTTGAGTTACGTTTATGCCAGTTTTACTTATTCTCTTGCTTCAATTTTCAAGAACGCGACGCTTGTGAAAGTTTGTTTTAATTCTGCTTCCCTCCACTGGGTAGGGGGGGGGGGGGGGTGCACTAGTTCAATAAAAAGCTTCGATTAATGAAACAAGGACACTGGGGCATATTAATCAAAATCATGGGCAAAAAAAGGATGAAAAGGTTAAAAAACGGCGTCTAGGTGCAGTGTAAGAAATCGCCTTCAATCTGAAACACACTTGTAAATTCTCTTTGATCTTAGAATGATCAAGTCATTGCATAGTTAAAACTAAAATCTTAGGAACGTACCAGTCGCAAATTCAGTCGGCGGTGGACAAAACCTGCCTGGGTCTGTTCAGTGTTGCACGTCACCAAGAAATCTCCGTATTCCTCCTTGTTGCTTCTTTTATCTGGCCAGTACTGAACACACCTAACCTGGAATATATTTTGTCACATGTAAAAGATGATGTACCATAAAAAAAACACAAATAAACGAATAGCTTAGGTACAATAATTATGTAGGAAAAAACGTTCTATTACTACTATGCCTTTATTCCTACATTATAGTAGAGAAGAGACTTCCGTGGCAAAATAGTGTAATACATGTTCACAATGTAATATTCGGGCATCTGGAGTAGACATGGTGGTGGTGGTGTATCAAGAACGAATAGTAGGACTTATGAACACGCAAACCAAGAGTAAAAAGTACAAATATAAATATTTACATATACACGACACAAATGAAATGTACAGAAGGAGCGAAAAGTTGAGGGATATATTTTTCATATCTTGCATAATAGGCTATATATACATATATATATATATATATATATATATATACATATTTTTTTTTTTGGGGGGGATGAATGATGTAGCTAGCGTCAGCCTTCTCTTTTACTTTCAAGAATACTTTGTATTTTGCAAAGAGGTCCATTGTGTTTACACCCTTAGGGTGATATTCGATTTGATTTGATTGTTTTTTTTTCTGAATTTCCTTTGCAAGCATTAATTAGATACAAAGTTCATTGCACGAATTAATTGAGCACAGTATTTGAATTTGACAGTTTGAATTCAAACATCCGACACTTTTTCTACCACAATGTAAAATGAAAACAAGCAGGCATTATCTTATGCACATATAATTATTTATGCAAAAATAGGATCCCGTGTATAAGGTTCACAAAACAAATTAAGCAACTCTTTGTGTAACAGAAATACAGGAGACCACCATCATAAGCAAACGCCTGACGAGAATAATGGCCTCAGAAATGATTGTCGAAACAATGCAACATACTAACAAGATAAGTTAACAATACCACATACATATGACATTGTAGACCCAAGAACATGGTAAAAATAGACTTGAAGAGATTTCTGACCCTTTTATCCTCGACAAGATTGGTCAGCATAACTACAGTAGCTACGTTCTGCTCGTAGATCATCTGCCAGAAGTCGTTTACAGTCGCATTGGTCGGAGCTGTGGTGAGATTATACAAAATAGCTGTATCACTGTACCTGGGGTATCAGTAATTCATAGCGTTCTAACTTGGGTAAATGCTCGTACAAAGTTCAAACAAAATATTCTGATACCTTATGCGTTTTGGAACGTCACTTCATATTAATCAAATAATAAAACAAAATAAAAAGTAGATATCATACCCGGTAGTCCGGTGAATTTCATTTGTTTGCTACTAAAATAACACATTTACTTCCAATCCGGGCTTAGTTCCATGCGCTGGTTTTGAAATTTCTTTTTGATTCGCGTAGATGTAGATAATAATTGGCAGCCGGGAGAGAAATTCCATTACCTTTATTAACCCGAAAAGAAGAAGAAGAAGAAGAAGACAGAAGAAGAAGGAAAATAAAATAGAATAAAGGAAAGAATAATAATTTAAAAAGAATTATAATCATAAAATAAGGGGAAATGGGATTGGTACCGAAAATAAGAATTCTATGAACAGTACAGTTGAAATGCCGCATTATACATTGTAAAGCAATTAAGGGTTTTCAAATCAAGCAGTCTCGTTTATCAGGCGCTGCTTACACTGTATCAAGTAGGTGGGCCGTAGATCATGTCCAGATTATTAACTGATCTATAGTTTAGTAAAATCATCATCAAATTCATGTTTGATAACATGGCAAAGATATGGTCTTATTTATCCATTGTAGACGCTTTAGTGTTGCCACTGCTACTTTGCTACAGTTACCAGGTACCCATTTTTACACCTGAGTGGACAAGGACACAATGGGCATGAAAGAATGTCCTCTCCAAGAACGTATTAAAACACTTGGCGGAACTCGAACTCCAGCTTGATTTTTATCCACCATACCACAGCGATCCCACTATCCAATACCGTTTTTTTTTCAGCATATACAAGTAGTCCTCACATCACCTTGTGTTGCAATGTATGCCTTCTCTTTTCTGTATCCCTGCAGGTAAAGAATAATAGATTCAAAAGGTTTATGGCACTGGTTTTTTTCATATAAATAGCAGTGGCGATTAAAATAATGACGATAATAGTACTAGGCCTACTATTGATAATAACAATAATGATACTTAAATATCATTCTCAGATGGTATGGGGAGCATGTAGATGGACTTAGTATAGGTTTTCCCGGCCAATTTTGCACCTTTGTCACTCCAATTCCTAATTGCTGCATTCAATTTAGCAAAATGACATGTTCGGTAGTTCAATTTTATGATCTCTTCATTCAAATTTATTTTGGAGCATTCAAATTGCCTTTAGCCTCATTCTAATTAACACTTTTTCAATTGAAATTCGTAAAACCATTTCGTTATTCGCTCATTCAATTTAGAATGATATAGTCACTAGATCGCGGACATGCCGCACTCGTTCATTCAAATTCATTTTTGGGCATCCAATTTAACATCTTTTGCAGTCAATTTAGCACGCATGTTTATGCTTTGGTTCTTTCTTTATTTTTTTTTGTCAACATAGTTATTGTTTTGCAAGCGTCATTACATTTCCCATATTTTCGTACTTATTTTAGAGATTTTGGCAACAGTTTTTTTTAATGTGCTTAGTGATTCTTCCAGTCCGAAGATATAGTGCATCATGTGGCCACAACTTATCTGGCCGTTGAGCGCTTTATTCCGAGTGTGTCGGCCAGTTCTAGGAAGTCAAGGTTATGATCATCAAAAACGAATGTTCCTATAATTCTTTTTCTGTCTTCTTGAGAGATACGTCTTTATCTAACTTGTGCTGTCATGACTGTAAGAAGATGAAGTTAATCTGTAGCATTGGTACATGTAGGCCTAAAATGACATGTATGAAAGAAAAGGGGGGTTACAGAACAACAAACTCGAGTTATATATGGTAAAAAATATTATACTTTTACTGCTTAACAGTGCGTGGATGAAACAAAAAGTAATATAGAAATACGCGTTTAAATGTTATCACCCTATCAAAAAAGAAAAAAACATGACGTTAATTTGAATGAACATGTTAGGAATTTGACTGCCCATACGCGAAATTGAATGACTGAAGAGCACGTGCCAATTTGAATGCTCGTTTTATGAATTCGAAAGGCACATGTGCAAATTTCATTGATCGAAATGCTAAATTGAACGACCAACTTGCAATTTTGAATGACAGTATGTGCAGTGACGAGGATTTTCGCTAAATTGAATAAACCTTTCATCAAATGGACTGACAAAAGTGCGAAATTGGCCGGGAAAACCTATATTACTATTACCTTATCAACAAAGGCATATCTTTAGCTGCAGGTCAAGAGGGGCAATGTGAGTAAAACATCCTGTCCTAGATATTTCCTCTAGGCTATATAAACCACCTCGTTCTACATACCCGGGACAGTACTCTATCGGTCCCCTTGAAACGTTGACGGGACTGCGAAAGATTCTTTTATATTTTTTTATTGTTCGTGATCTGGAAGAAGTTCCTCCTGTATCATCAATAAGACAGTTGCCTCAACCAATGGAATTGCTGTATTGGACCTGACGTCTGTCTATACAGATCTATACCTTCATGTCACAGTTTCGTCGTAGTGACGGTATATGCATGAATTAAATTCCTTCGAAGATTTTCTTTTTTATATAATTGTAATATATTTCCTACTGAACGCTTGTGGAGAAGCAAATGCTAACATAAAGAGAAGCAGTAGGACACAAATATATAACAAATCTGCAAGTATAGTCAGTAAATATTGTGCATTTTTAGAACGTTTTAGAGTATCGCTATTTTTCGCATTGTTTACGATTTGATTCGAAAAGATGTCGAAAGGGGACTTGATAACACAAGCTTAGCATGTTCTAGAATATCTAGAAGTGAATTCTATATAAGTTTATCAGTTGAACACAAAGTGTGTTTTACAACTGGACGGTTTTCTTTGAAAAGCATACGAATATGATTATTTGAATATATTTACATCCAGGAACGTTGCGTTGATATAATCTGCTCCGGGCCTACCAGATTGTGAGTGGAGTTTTACACGGTGCTCATCGACTTTAATGAAAAACAAACAAATAAAACCACAAACACACAAAAACAAACGAACACACAAGTGAAAACAATGTTAGGAGTTAAGTTTTAAAATACGAAATGCTTTAAATTCCAGGTTGGCAGGAACACCCTAAGAGTAAGAAAATTAACTGAGTTGAATGTTTTACTATAGCTTCATAAATGCTTGCTAACTTTTAGGATAACTTCGATATGCGCGGCTGAAAAATCAATGGAACATGACGTGTCCACTGGATACTGTTGTATAGCTTGCTTCCTTCAGCGGTAACCTTGCATCAAATTTTAGTCTTTTGAACTTTCTAGATCTGAGTGGTCTTATAAATACGATTAAATAATGAAAGTAAAATATTCTAGAATCCAATATGAAATTTGAAATCTAGATGAAGTAAGGTGACGCTGTGCCACAAGATATTGGTAAAATGTAAAATATGTAATGATAAATCATACAATTCCATCACAATACTTGGTATATATCTGACTTACATGTTACTATGTTGTTGTAACGATTCTTCTTTCTATTCTCTGGAAGGAAAGCCGCGCTTCCTTTGTCAACTTCATTATAAAGATCCTGACAAACAAGAATTAAAGAAAAGTAACAACCTTGATGGTATCATAATGTTGATAATATAAACTATTTTTCATGTAAACACAAACCGCAAAAAAAAAGAAGAATTGAAACACAGGTGTAGCACCACTGTAGTACAGTTGCCACTGTCTAGCTTGGCCATTTCTTCAGCTAAAAAAAATATAATGTAAACACAGTTCATACGAATCGCCATAGGAAATAACAAAGTGTGTATAACGTCCTTTACCCGCATATATCTGACTTCAAAACTTAACATGCTTTATGAAATTTTCTCACATCAAACGTGCCACATAACATGCGTCCAATGATATTCCGATGGCTGTTTTTTTTAACAAAACTTTGTAAATGACGCAAGGTGTGGTTGAAACGCAGAATTACACTTGTACGAATGTCAAGTTTGAAAAAAAGGAAAACCATTAAGCGCTAGTTGAAAGAAAGTTGAAAGGGTGTATTGTCTCAATACCTTGAACTCCTTCTCGAATCCATGTGGAGATAAACGATTTTCTTTCACGTATTTCGGCAAGTTTCCCGCAAGGATGGGTCCATAAACTACGGGGCAAACCTTCAGTGGTAGGGTGATGACTTCCTCGTAAGGAGACGCGTCAACGGTTATGTAACGATGAGAGTCGTTGAGGCTAAACGCTGACAAAATAAAGAAACTAATATTGCAGTACACTTATATGTTTATATAAATGTTATATCTTGGAATTTTCCACGTGTTGGACTTCGAATATTAAAAGTAGAGGCCTTAGGAGTCTCGAGTAGGGCCTATGATTTTGAAGTTTCAACAAGGTTTTTAACAACAACATTTTCGGCTCGCCTTGTATACACTGACGAAGGCCCGAGGCTAGTCGAAAATTTTGTTCATAAAAACCCTGCTGGAACCACAAAATGGAGTACTGGAGACTATTTGTGTGTGTGTGTGTGTGTGTGTGTGTGTGTGTGTGCGTGCGTAGAGAGAGAGAGAGAGAGAGATTTCACTCTTGACGCAATGGTCAAAGCTAATCTTGGAGGGTATTGTACTGCTTCATCATCATGCATACGTTAACCAAAATAGCTGATATTCATGCCCCTCATCGCAAAACCCTCCTTAATTCAGAAAAGAAGCATAAAAACAGTGTTTGAATCGAAAATAGAAGCAATTACATTTGTTTTCAGGATTACGGTCAATTTAGGCTTATTTTGTTCTGTCTGCTCTCATTTGAGTTGCTCGGCAGACTGATCACACCACCTTTTTTGTTGTATTCAAGCTTTCAATAAACATGGACTTGCCTACATACATCGTTTCATAGTGTCTCACAAGTACCAATTTCGCCTGCATACAGCTACAATGGTCAGAGCAGGTGCTTCTTATCTTGCACTCTTGCGTGTAACTTACAATCTGCATTTTCATAGTTCGAGTCAGCCAAAATATCCGGTTGAGGTGAGGGAGCAGGTCTATATGGAAAACAGAAAAATGTCAAGGTCTATAATTGGTTTATCGGGTTGATTTAAAGAAATACAATGTTGCATTTTTTTCTTCACAGGAATGCGACATAGCAATATTAGTGTAGTAATAACAAGTAGCAACACATGCCATACGGGTTTCAGATCCAGAAAAATGGCGTCAGGACTGAATGTTTTTTAATGTAATCTTTATCAATTAGATTATTTAAGTTCAAATAAGGGCAAACCCCTAAACGCAGAAAACAGGCAATTAGCGTTACAAATGCCTCAAGGTGCAGAAACAAAATTTGGAGCGTTAAAATACTGTGCTGTTGGATGATGGAACAAATCTGAATTACAATCAAAATAATGACAGGACAATGCAGAATGAATGGTGCTGGAGTCTTCTGATGTCTAAAGATCACGGGAAAAATTGAAGTGGTTTTCTTTTCTTCAAGTGGAAATGAGTACATGGTATAAATGAGAAAATACAGTTGATGTCTACTTTCACAGTGTTTTGTTGTTGTTCTTGTTATGGAAATGTTATTATCGATTCAATTTTACACTGTACGTTCGTATGGGTATATATCTGGAAAGAGCGTGAGAGTTCATGACTTGATTCAAACTACACCACTGCACTCACCGTCTCCTCAGATGAAAACAAATGCATACTATGAGAACGATCAAGAGCAGAGGAATACCAGCTGCGAGACCGGCAGTCAAACCAACTGTAATGAAATGGAGATATAGATATGTGATAGTTTCGATTATGATAACACCGTGAAATATATATAATGAAAAGCATTTGCAAGGCAGAATAATAACAGGAATGATCGTTTGCTCTATTGCTTTTTTCATTTCCAATATCAAGGGAAAAACACTGCTCGAGTTAAAGAAGCAGGGTGCTCAATCGATCTACCCTGTGACTCCTGCCCACTAGCTATAAAGAATTGTCGTTTTATTCGATGCCATTTACCAATGTTTGCTTTGCATTGAAAGTTCCGTAGTTCATCATATACAGTTCCCTCCACTGAAATCAAAGACACACGCTCACTGATCCTCAACTTCAAGAACACATTGAGAAGATTGATGTGTGTGTATGACGGTTAGGTTTTTATGTAAAAATCCGAGATCGCATTAGACGTCTAGATAACTTTAAAAGGATACAAGGATGTTTAATGTTGAAATAAATGCCGACTCTAGAACATGTACCATGAACCTGAAACATTGTACAGGCCTTCTGAATGGATGAACTTGTTATACTCTTCAGAGAAAACGAGTCCTATGCCGTGAAAGTTAAGGAAAGTTTACCTGGAAATGAGGTGTCTGGAGGTGTCCCTTTCACGAGTGTGGCTTCTGTTGTGGAGTTTGACCAAGGTCCCATCCCACCTTCATTGATAGCTGCAACCTGCAGAGAGAAACCATTTAGACACAGAAGTAGACATCAGGTCAAGACGATTAATGCTTGTCTGAGGATACTTTTCCATTCATTCACACAACTCTCATCCCTATGCTCACTGAATTCGTACACATTATTTTCTTTTTTTTTTACACCGCGCTGTGTCTTTGACGTTCTCCATGACCGTGTTACCTGACCATTTTCCCAAAGAGTTCAAGTGGAAATAAAGACTCAAGTGTCATTCTTCCACAATTAACTTTAGTCTTTTCCCAAAGATGAAGACAATGGGTTCTTTCCCCCCTCTTTCCCAATCAACGCGTGTAAAACAATTCATGTCATACGTAATAGTAATCACCCTATTCAGCAAAGTTTATATCTACGTGGGGTAGACTAATATTAATACATTTTGGACAATACCATCATGTAAAGTGAGGTACAATACGCCACACTAATATGTGACTGAAATCAGAGTAATCGATCACAATTAAGATGAAGTTCTTACCTTCACTGTGTAGTTGGTATTTGTCTGAAGGTTGGTGAAATTGTACGCCATTTCATATTCACTCCCATCAGTTGTTTGAGTAGTACTGTTTATCGTATTTTCAGACGACAATTCTAGTGCGTAGGCATTGATCAGATAACGGCTAAGATCAGGTTCGGTGGGAGCTGTCCATGTGACAGCCATAAACGTCTGCGAGATGTTGACGACCTCGGGTTGCGAGGGTGCACCGGGTACTGTTGTGGGGAAAATGGTCTTTCTTATATAAATTCGTCAGGACTTTTAAAGTTTTCACTCTTTTCCCATTCAAATTACATTTCGTATACACAATGGAATGCCCCTTCATTCTTGGGTACATACAAGTAACCATGCTTGCGATATGCATCACCAGCTTGTGTTCAGTACGTGCATACTGGTAATTATGCACACAGATGCATGCTTCGCGAAAATTTGAAGTGTTATAGGTGAGATCTTTTCTATATAGACCTATGGGAATAAGTGAAAGTAATGCAATAAGCAGGTCTACAAGTACTTAAGCATGGCCGTTATCATTTCAACTCATACTTTATGTGATAATCGGGGATGTGTTTTGTTTTGTCCTGTAAAGTCATGGTCATATCCACCACATAAACTTCAGACATACGCCCTTTTAATATCAAACTTAAAGGGATCGTATAGTTTTGGTTGAAACCTAATTTCAGGTTTCTAAAATTTTTTTGGCGAGATAATGAGAAACATTTTATGAAATATGAAAGAGCATGTAATTCCATGAGCAATTCAACGTTTATTTGATGAAAATTGGTTTTGAAATGGCTGAGATATCCAAAACAGAGCGATTCTGATAAGTGTGGGACCCACACTTTATCACGATTGCTTTGTTTTACTTTATTTTTGGATGTTTCAGTAATTCCAAACCCGATTTTCATCAAATAAACTTTGAATTCCTCTTAGAATGGTATGCTCTGTACTATTTCATAAGTGTTTTCTTGGTATCTCGCAAAAAGTTAAAAGCCCAATTCTCATCTCCACCAATACTGTACCATCCCTTTAAGAGAGACACAGGGCTCACGACTATATATATAAGCACTGGCAATTATTAGAAAACTAGGGGTGCATTTACCAAACCGTTGAAAAACAACACCTTGTGATCAAATGTGTAAAAATGCTGTCACTTACTTGGAATGGGCAATGTCGTTACTTCGCCACAACTGGAATCGCCTTCCCCTCCGTTGCTTACTGCTGTAACCTTCGAAAGGAAAAATAGCGGGCCACAAATCGTTCCCTATTTTCAAAAATGTTGGTATTCTATTATTGAGTTGAAATATTGTACCTAGAGAATGATTAGAGGTCTAGAAATCCTTTGACTGAAAAAAAACAAAAGAAGAAAAAATCCAAGTGATCAGATCCATTTTTGGTTTGCACCATAAGGGCTTTTGCCATGTGTATGCATTTACAATGTATAAGACATTGAAGTAAAATAAAACAGAAAAGGAACAAAATGATAAATATCTGAATATCAAAAAAAAAAATATCTGAAACTCACGGTCTACATCACACTGACTAAATTTAGTGGAAGAATTCAATAGTAAAACAAGAATTAGTGAAAGTGGTCATGTTAAAGGGATGGTACAGAATTAGTGAAGATGAGAATTTGGCTTTTAACTTTTTGCGAGATACCAAGAAAACACTTATGATGTTGTACAGAGCATATCATTTTAAGAGGAATTCAAAGTTTATTTGATGAAAATCAGGTTTCGAAAGACTGAAACACCCCAAAATAAAGTGAAACAAAGTGATCGTAATAAAGTGTGGGTCCCACACCTTATTAAAATCACTCTTTTTCGGATATCTCAGGCATTTCAAAACCAATTTTCATCAAATAAACGTTGAATTCCTCATAGAATTACATGCCCTTTCATCATGTTTCATAAGAGGTTTCTCATTATCTCACTAAAAAAAAATGTTAAAAACCTGAAATTAGGTCTCGACCACAACTATGCGATCCCTTTATGTACCTCAGTAAGACCTCAAAAGGAAACAGAAATCCAATAAAAAATGAGTTTTATAATCCTTCAGAGACGCATGTACTGTACCAGGAAGGAGTAAGTCGTGTCAGGATTGAGGTCAGCTAACTGGTAAGACATAATTTCCCGGAAATCATCCGTGATCTCCACTTCTTCGCCTGGAGTTACGCTTATCTTGTACTTCATCAGAATGCCATTGATGGACGTAGGTTCTTGCCACATTATGGTCGCGGATGTTTGATTGACGGAGTCAGGCAAATACCCCAGTCCTCGAGGAACACTTGGAGCTATTTCAAGAGAATGAAAAAAAAAATCCTTGTGATGCTAGTTTTCAAATTAAAGAAAAAAAACACAACGGAGATTATGAAAAGATTAGACCTAGTTACTTTGCTTTGCAAATTTACTGCTGATTGGGGTGATGCTCGTAATAATCCGAAAACATATTAGTCTGAAAATGAAGTAAGGTCTGTTATTCCAAAGGGGTGTTATACCGAAACACAATTCGCTATACCTATATAGGTGTTTGTTAATCCGAAAATAAAACGGGGTTTGTTACTCAGAAGATCTTGTGGCATTATTCCAAAGGTTTGTTAATCCCAACATGAAACAATGTTTGTTCATGAAAAAGTGAAAAAAAAAGGTGCGTACTAATGATTTTTCAGAATGACAAACCTTTTTTTTTCATTTTCGGATCAACGAACCTTCGGAATAACGAACTGTAACCGATTTTGCCTGTGCGATCTCAAGACACGCAATTGTGTGGACATTATACGTACCGCTTGGCAGGGTTCTGGCTAGAATGCTGTCACACGGACCCCCTCCAGCAGATGTGTATGCACAGACGGTGAAGTTGTAGCTTGTGTAATGTAATAAGGATTGATACGTTAACGTTGTAGTTGTTGTGATATTCTCCTCCGTGTGAGAATCAGATATATCACCATCCTGTAGCTGCTTCACGAATGTACACACGTAGAAAATATCTCCATTTCTGGCTGTACACGACGGCATGATCCACTCATAGGTCAGCGTCTGTTTCATGTCATTTTCTACAGTAAGGTTGCCAGGTTTCCCTGTCGGGACTGATAACAATACCAAAAATAATTGCCAGAAGTTATTCCTCTACTTAAACCACAGTTTGTATTCTCCCCTATCGGGACCCTGAATTATTGACTAATTAAGTATTCGATCTGTTTTACAACTGCAACGCAAAATATAAAGTTTGATACAAACTTGATTCAGGTTGTTGTGATCTTTGAAGGTTTTCCAATAATTGTTTCAATCGTTTAAGCTTGCATTGCTTTCGAAACCACCGCTGGTGAAATTGTGTCTTGTTTTTCATGCCAATATTTATGCCAGACCAAACGGAGGTTTCCCACTAATCAGTTAGTATATCTGTAGTTTGCTTCTGATGTTTGACCCTTTTCTCCACCCTCTGCCACAGCCGGCAAACAAAGTAAATATTTCGACCGCAAAAAGGTAGGCCCTAGATTTACATTTGACAGCCATTTTCCCCTACTGGTTCAGACCTTTCAAGGAAAGCCAAGATTTTAAAGCCATTTAGATGAGATCTTTGTTGTTGTTGTTGTTGTTGTTGTTGTTAAAGGTTTCAAATTTATAATCATTTAAGATTATGCTTTTCATTGAAAAATTTTTGCACAATGCGTTAATCCAAATGCTGCAATTTTTAATAATTCATGCAAATTATTCAAATAACTTAGATTTTCTTCATGTCGCAGTTGAAAAATAAAAACAACGCACCATCTAGCCAACCAATGATAATGAATCCTTCAAAGCAAACAAACAATCAAACAAAGAAACCCCATATAAAGGCAAACACCAATAACGAAAAAGAAAATCCTGGGTCATGAGGGTCAATAACAAATAACCTGTGCCTTTTTCAGCACATTTCATCCAAATTTGTGAGTAAATTTGTGAGTTACTATTTTCTTTTTGTCACCATTAAAGTATACATTGATGTCTCATATAATCATTTCTAGGCCCTACATATCGTATTAAACTTTATGACTGGTACCTTTTTCAGACTTCTGGAACAATATGAATTGACAAAGATATGTATGCTTTGTATTGTGTGTTACTACGGTTGAATGAAAGCAAGGTATCCTTGAATTGAGCTGAACTGAATTGACTAATTTTGCAAACAGACAGACAAACAGACAAGCAAGCAAACGCCAGTAACAACAAAATCTCCTTGGCTTAAGTAAGAACCCAGATGTATCTATCGATGTAAGAGTTACACCTCATCCCAATCATTTGTTTACTACTTCCCATAGTTCTCGTGAACAGGTACGACTGAAGGTGCCGATTGGATTTTTCAAGTCACGAAAGCATATAGGAAAGCTCTTAATTTCATGAGACGATAAACAGAGTTTGAACTGATTCATGTTTAAAGTCAACGAAATCAGTTGCAAGCAGTTTTATTTAGAATTTATTCAAGATTTTCAATCACGGTTATCTTATCTACTGTATAAGTACCTTAAAGGACAAGTTCACCTCCATAAACATAAGGATTGAGAGAATGTAGCAATATTAGTAGAACACATCAGTGAAAGTTTGAGGAAAATCGGACAATTCGTTCAAAAGTTATGAATTTTTGAAGTTTTTGTGCAGTAACCGCTGGATGAGAAGACTACTGCAGTGTATGAATAACTTAGATGTCACATGCGTACAACAATATAAGGAAAATATAAAGAGAATTTCACAAAATTCCATCTTTTGAAAAAAGTACACATTCCCCTGACTCGTTACCGACAAATGTTATGGGTAATATTATTCCCCCTGCCTTTTGAAAGAGGCAGGTCAAGTGCTCTTTTATTATGCGAAAAAAAGTGAAAATATGTTGAATTTTCTTTTACATTTTCTTTATACTGTTGTACGCATATGACTCACAAACTGTAGTAGTCTCCTCATCCAGCGGTTCCAACACAAAAATATTAAAAATTCATAACTTTTGCATCGATTGTCCAATTTTCCTCAAACTTTCACTGATGTGTTCTACTAATATTGTTGCATTCTCTCAATCCTTATGTTTATGAAGGTGAACTTGTCCTTTAAGTAAGGTTCCTTCAACAACTTGATATGTGCCGGTTGCCTTTGCAAGTCGATTTTTCTGCTGATAATTCCAAGCTGATATGTCTAATTTTTCGAAAAAAAAGCTGCTGTTAGTTTATCTGGAGATGTAGAATAATTACTTTTCCAACAATGGATCTTCAGTGATAAAGGGTAGAATTGTAAAACTATTGGAAAAAAGTGCGTGTATGTGTAGTCACTATAATATGTTTTATAATGATAGTAAGAAGCAGGGTTTAACAGACCGTAAGAGTACAACTAGCTTACTCCCTTGTAAAAATCAGTACGTACTTGTTTCACTTGAGTAGAAAGTCGACGATGCCGATACGGCCGTGTAGTATTCGTGCTCCATATAATATGGAAGGACAGTAAAGTTGTATGTTGAATGTGCATACATGTCGTCATAGGTGTAGAAGGTCTCATTTGTTGTAGAGACTTCCGGGTTGTCTAATTCTGAGTCGTCGCACTGGTCCCGAAGCAGAAGATTGCGTGTGACTTTGTAAGACACTGGGAAGCACTTTCTGGCTGGTTCTGTCCATGATATCTCGACGTTATGATACGACTCCAAGGTAGCTGTGAGATCGTCCACTGGATCAGGTGCTGAAAAGAGACACATTGCTTTGGCAATTTGACGTCACCACCTTTGTAACATGTTGCATCCCCCTTATAACGACTGTTGATTCGCGTAAACGGTTATGGGTGAATTATGTTGAGCTATTATTATGAAACCTTAATTTTCCCTCTTTACATTTATTTTACATGCAGACTGATCACTGCGATTGTAATACAGTGGTAAATAATACTGCACGAAGTCATGTGATTCGATAGTGTAATTACATGCATTCATTACTTATGTTATCGATGTAGACGTCACATTCACTTTAATATACAAATAGTGAATGGTCACGAGTGCAATGGTACGAGATTTCGCACGAGGTGAAAGATAGAGGCGCTCTATTCAACGAGGCGAAGCCGAGTTGAATAGAGCGCCTCATCTTTCACCGAGTGCGAAATCTCGTTCCATTGCACGAGTAAAGACCATACACTATTTGATTTATACAACGTCCAAGTAGATCTTTTTGGTCTAAGTAGGCCTAGAAGTCTATATATGTATGAAAACTATAGCCATACTTACATGTGGATCCACTGCGATTCTCTTTCTGGCTTGTGCAATCAGGGCGTTTAGATACAGGTCGGTCCGGTCACAGCCTAGCGCTCATACACGTACACTACCACTACGAAGGCCTACGTACGCGCATGCATGTACCGCACACGTACACTGCGCTAGCTGCATGCGATCCTCAATATGCAACACACAGTACACGCAGTACCGTACAATTTCTCGAACCGTGGAATAGAACGAAAAAATCGAACCAAGTTGCACGCAAAAATAGAACCAAAATTGCACGGCGCGCTGAATGGAGTACTTATTGAATATCACGTGACCAACAATCCTCCAATCAAATTACAAGGATCTACTTGGACGTTGTATAATTTTTGATAATCCATTCACAATTCTGTTGCAAAGAAACCGAGCATTGTTGCGTTCGAACAATAATTATCAATATGTTGTTCTTATCCATGGTACTGACTATTCGATTGGGCGCCTAGATAGTAACATTGTTATTTCCAGGCTTTTAGATCATATTGATTGATTGATTGATTTTATTTCTGCCTTTTTCCTAATCACACATAACAAAAGAATACACATATTTGGAAATCACGTTACACGACATTTAAGCAAGCATATACTGTCTTACAAATTAATTCAAGGTACATATACACATACACACTATGAACATGACAGTATTCGATGTATAAAACATGTAGCATATCACTCACAAAAAAAAGAAAGTTCGGAGGAGAATCATCAAATCAACACTTGTAGATTATATGAATAATAATGAAATACTCATTCAGAGCATATGATCACGTCGTTTCATTAAACGGATTTCAGAGAAAAGAATATAACAGAGGGGATTTAGATAAATTGATATTAGAAATTAAACATTTTGGTTATTATGATAACAGAAAAGCAGGAGACCGCGATCATAAGCAGCAGCTTGACATGGATCGAGGCCTCGGGGTAAAATTCAAAGCTTAAAATCGATTTACATATCTGTATAATGGACGTGTCTACAAAAACAGAATCAATAGTCAAATCGAAAATAATTTATGAAATTAAAAGTAAAGGAGAAATTCAAAATAGTTTTCGTTTGTTTCTTATCAATAGGCATTTTTTTACTATAATACTGTGCTGAGGTGAGTGCTGTGCTGTGCTGTGCTGTGCTGTGTGGAGCTGTGCATGTGATACAATACAATTTTATCAATTTAATGTTTGGGTATATATATCTGATTAAATTGATTCTGGTTTATTCTTTGTGTCACATATAATTATGTCTTCTACAATGTACATACTTCTGTATACAATCTCAACAATCTTGATGCGCAGCAAAGTACTAAAACTAATACTATATCAATATTGATTTTTTATGAGTGAACGTAGAAATCCCAAAACTTCTTATCACTCATATATCATTATATTTCGATAAAAGATATTTTTTCATAAGTGCCTTAAAAATATGTAACTTCGTGGTTGTCTTAATTTGCTCAGGGAGATTGTTCCAAACGTCAGGTCCATGATGTCTAATTGACTTGTGAGCTATCACTAACTTGGGATTGTGGAGGTGATAATCTTTAGACTGTCGAGTTGGGTAAGCATGGACGCTGGAGTTCACAGTGAATAGGTTGTGGAAAGAGGAAGGGAGGGTGTTGGATTTGTATTTGTACATGAATATTGCGCTTTGTAATGTATGAATATCTTGGAATGTATGAATGTTGTGGAATGTATGAATCGTGGAATGTATGAATATTGTCGCACGCAATGTATTATACCTTCTTCGAACAGTATTTAATCGTTTAGAAGGATATGCTGTAGTATATAGGCTAGTAATAGGCGCTCTTAACTTCATCAACTTACCTACCACGTTGGTTGTTCCATCTATTTGACTTTCAGGTCCAGGCAAGTCTATCGAGTTGATAATCACCACGGAGAAAATGTACTCAGTACAAGGACTTAAACCGGTGATATGGTATGTGATGTGGTCAGCACCTTCAAACTCAGTAACCGTATATTCGGCTGGGTAGTCGCTCGGCCAGTATGTCAAGTTGTAGCTGTATGACGACGAGTCGCACTGGAGCCACTTCGACGCTGGTGTCTCTGGAAGCTTTGGGAGTGAACCAGGAATAATGTTAGAAAAACTGGCTGCATTCTTCCTCTGCTGTTTATCTTTATCTTTACACAATATTCCATTGCAATACAAATGCTTCAGTCATACTGTTACGAACGGATCTAGTTTAATGGTCAATGCTCATTTACAGATACACCATTTGTACACGTAAAGAATTACTAATCTGTCAAAGGAAAACAAAACAAGAAAGTGGCTTGCCATCACCTGGTATCGTAATTTTACAACTACAAAAGTTAATGATTTAAATGAAACGAATCATTATTTCTCACATGCCATGTTACCGCAACAGTGTTGGCATCGGTAATGTTGACACTCATCGCCGACGGTGCGTACAGAGGAGCTGTGTTTGGCATGAAGTAGAAGTGAGAAACAAGTCGGGGAAACATGCTTCGATATTTCCATTTATTTTCATTGATAGTTAACAGTATTCACACTGAGCTGTCTCGCGGAGAACTTTTAAAGTCGATCTTACAGTTATGATATGCTGTCCAGGGTCTCATTTCATAAAAAGTTGATATGATTGCAACTCTTCCTGGAATGACAATTGTCATGGTAACGACAAGAATTCAGTTTCCTGACTGGCTGTTGGTATGGGAAGTTGCAATTCCAGCAAGAGTTGCTATCCTAACATCTTTTATGAAATGGGGCCCAGGTCTTCAATCTTTATGCCTCCGCCACAAAGTGGTGCCGGAGGCATTATGTTTTCGGGTTGTCCGTCCGTCCGTCCGTACGTCCGTCCGCATTCGTTTACGCGATAACTTGAGTAATATCGACTGGAATTTTACCAAACTTGGTCCAAGTATAAAGTATGATGGGGCAATTACTTCATTAGATTTTGGGTGACATCGGCTAAAGGTCAAAGGTCAAAGGTCAAGGTCAAATCACGAACTCGTATCAGTTTACGCGATAGCTCAAGACTGGATCAAGTAAATTTCACCAAACTTTGTCGGAGGATGATGTATGATGGGACAATTACTTGATTACTTTTTTAGTGAAAGCCGACAGAGGTCAAAGGTCAAAGATCAAGGTCAAATCCTAAAATTGATCTGATTACGTGATAACTTAAAACTGGATGAAGCAGCTTTTGCCAAACTTGGTCTAAGGATGTTGTATGATGGGGCAATTAGTTGAGTAGATTTTAGTGACATTGGCAAGAGGTCAAAGGTCAAGAGGTCAAGGTCAAATGCTAAAATGTTGCTATTTCCCCCATGTCTATGCAATGCCCAAAGGTATTTTCTTGAAACTCAGTGCAGACATGTACTACTGCGTAAGGTTTAAATGCAAAATATATATATATATATATATATTTTGTACTGTAATTACACTCTTTCTTCAATGCATAAACTTATAAAAGGGTCGGTCAGAAGTCACGTAAAAATTCTCAATTCCCCAAATATGTGTACCTGCACTCTTAGACAATTACAGCAAACCCAGTTCAAGGAAAGTGAACATTCAATATATTTCTGGCAAACCTGTCATTTCATTATTTTGCCAGTTATGTGAAACTGTCATCACACATTGTGAAGACATTGTACTATACACCTATTGGGAGAATCATGCATTATGGCGGAGGTATCAGTCGCCATAGCGACATTTCTAGTTTTAATGATGTTCTTTCTTCCAAAATATGAAAACATATGGGACTTTTCCATGGGAAAATTAACACATGAAATGAAATAACAGCAACATTCTTTTTTTCTGTAAATTTTGATGACAATTTGAAATTTATTCATAAATGCTAATACAACTGAACAGGGAGACCAGTGGCATGCCATGATTTTAAGTTGATCTTAACTTTTAAGATCGACTTAAAATCATTGTGAAACAGCCCTTGCGAGCGGAACTCAAAACTTAACAGTTTACTAATGCAATATTAGATAATGTCGAATTAAACATTTGCATTGGACACACACACACACACACACACATTATGATTAGTCCTAAGTGAATAACCCTATGTTATTATAATAATCCGCAGATATTACATGGACTCACCATCACATTGTGTCTTTACTCTGATTGGTGAACTGTTCATTCCACCAGTTGCTATACCGTCAACCTCTCTCCTGACGGACAGGAGAAACTCATAATCTCTGTATCCATAAAGACCGGTGATATTAGCAGTGGTGTCCCCAGCGATGACAACTGGTTCATCAGAGGTACCCGTATTACCCACATCATCTGTCCAACTGTAGGTAATCAGGTAAGAGTGCACTGGTCCAGTGCCGTAATGGTAGCCATCCTTCCAAGAGTTCCATGCCATCAAAATCGAGTCGCTTGTGATGTCCAAAATCCATGGAGAATCAACCAGTCTTGGCAATGCTACAGATAAAATTCAGCGGATTTGAAAGTAAAACAATAAAGCTTCATATGTTTGTGTTAAAAAAAAAGTTAGAGCGAGTTTTTTTTTTTTATGACATTTTTTTTTCCAATAGGGTAATGCGGTTATTCATGGCAACTTACTCATGTCTGGCGAACAAAAAAAGAAGACAAGATAGGAAACTGAAGGAATAGAAAGGAATTAAGTGCAGTTACAGTTTCAGTCCCAAAGTTAGAGAAAAGTGAAGAAATTCGGAGTACAATTATAGTTTTATTTTTAAGTTTTCACACGCTTTCACAAACCAGTGCCAACAGTCGCAGCCGTATATATCCCTCCCCGCCTCCCCCCAAAAGTATGCTGTTTTTGCCTACACACGAATCATCATGCACTTTAATTTTCTGTTAACTGAAATGAAATGAACTCGCACGAAATTATTACTATTTTGTATAAAAAGCAGTTTGGCAATTTGACAGGATGGGTTTTATTGCTGAATCGTCGAACAAAATATGAATATTGTGAGCAATTAAAATGGCGAAATGTAATGAGTCGATGAGGTCTAACCTCATTTAATGTGCATACGAAGTTATGAATTAAACAATTGTCGGCTGGAATTCAATGAAAATTTCACTTTTCACGAGATGTTTGAGTTTTGAATTAGAGCCTACTTTTCTTGTACCTTGCTGGCAGTCCGATCCAGCCCAGCCAATGGCGCAGGAGTCATCGCTAGGGCACTGGCCGCTAGTCCGATCACAGGTCCTGCTGGTCTTACAGTGACAGGGATAATTACACAACGTTCCGAAATAGCCTTCGATACACGCTCCTGAGCCCTCTGATTTTAGTCGGCCGGGCAAATGGTTTTGTTGAATGGCATTAGAAATAAGACGAAGAAACAAACACACAAATATTGAATACGTAACAAACGCAAACAGAATAACTGACCAGAAATGAATATTATTTGTTCCACTAAAAGATATTGAATAGAATACATTTTCATCAGTCACCTGCGCAGCCAAAAATCTAAATCAGAAGCATCTTGACGACAACGGATAACATCATATCCATGTAAACTCACCATGGGCGTCACGGGGGGGGGGGGGGGTGGGGGGGGGGGTGCGCTGGGTGCAAACGCACCCAGCGCTTTAAAAAAGAAAAAGAAAAACAACAAAATACCACTTCAGTCTGCGAGCGACCTCAACGCCGGACGCTAAATAATTATTCTTTATTATTATTATTACTTTTATTATTTTGCACGAGGGACAAAAATTCGTTGGAAAAATTAAATCACACCCCGGGCTCCGGCAGCACTGATTTTATACACATTTTACAGTGTTTACTATTTATCAACCGTACTGTATCCGATACGGTATACGGATCACGTGTACACACGTTTGCGTGTACGTGTACATGTGCTACAAGGATGTAGGGTCTATGTACAGCATTTTACTTCTGACCAATCCAAATTGAGAATGCGAGCCCAAGTGCGAGCCTTATCCTCATAAATATTTTGGAGGGGCAAGCATATCCATCATCATTATTGTGTCATTCATTTTCGTGTGCATATCTGTGTAATGATTTTTGTACTTCACAACTCACTTTTTCTACTGCGCCTTGAGCACGTTAGTTATATGGAATTGGCGCATTATAAGTACCCTGTATCATTCTCATAATTATTATCATTATTATTATTATTATTCCCCCCCCCATATTTAATAATTCCGGAGATGAGAAGATTTTCTTGCTTTTTTTATAGAAATCTGTCCAAAAACGTGTGTTTCACCCAAAATGAGCACCAGGTTGCTGAATTTCAATTCTAAAAATGCAAAGTCTCTCTAGTGTGGGAGGGGGATACCACTTTCCACACCCTTTCCCGTTTGGTCTATTTTCCATGGACTTGATATACCTTTAGATTGATAGATTTCATTTCATTTCATTTTATTGTTTCTGTATGGTACAAATGTTTTATCGAAAGTGTGCACCAGATCTGTCACTTCACTTTAAGAAAAATGCAAAGGTTCCGTCATGTGGGAGGGGATAATTACAGTATATCTCCTTTCAATTAACCCTTTCCCCGCTTGGTTTTCCTTCATATTACTGGTATACGTAAAAAGTCTTGGGGATTGAGAGCTTCCTGAATTCTAGTTGTCTTTATGAGCTATTTTCATTTGATTTCTAAAAAATGCAACAGCTTCCTCCTATGCAGAGGCATCAATCCCGGAGGACAAGGGGGCAAACGTAATTTTGTCCCCCTGTAATTCTCGAAAGGAAAAAATATCTTCCTTTTTTAAAATAGAAAACTGTCCATAAAAATATTTCACTCATTGAGCAACGGATTGTTGAATTTCAATTTTGAAATTGCAAAATCTCCGTCGCGTGGGAGGGGAATACCCCTCCCACACCCTCCCCATTAGCCTGGTCTCCAACCATACACAAATCTCAGAATATTTCATCAATCTGTCACTTATCTGTCACTTGAATTCAAATACAACCTGTATATTCAAAAGTTGCCTCATTCTCTTTGATTATGTTTCCCCCGGTTCCTATGCACAGATTAACAATTAGACTCGACACATTTGGGGACTGACAATCTTTCGGAGTATTTGAAAGAAGTGTACATCAGATTGTTCTATTTCAATTCTAAAAATGCAAAAGCTCCGCCGTTTGGGAAGGGACTACCCCCTCCAACACGCTCCCCCTGTCAACTTCCATGTACATGTGTAATTACTATGCCTACACAGTGATGTTGCACTCGTGGAAACAAGGGCTGAGATGCCGCGGGTTATTCAAGCAGTTATCTTTTTCCTTTCTTTTTTGATTTAAAAAAAAAAAAACGAAATTCACCAGAAGTGTGCACTAGAACGTTGAATTTCAGGTCTGAAAATGCAAAATCTCCCTGTCGTGGGAGGGTATACCCCCCTCCCACACTTTCCCCCGCTCGGTCGCTCCGCTCCCTCGCACATAAATGCTATTATTCTACCTTCAAATTTTTGCCCCTCACCCCCCCCCCCCCCCCCCCCCGAACCGTACAGGTTCTGGGGGAAAGATAGAATACGCTATATGTAGAGTGCTCCCTATATCATGCATATACTGCCCTTATAGATTGACTAACAATAAATTATTCATTATAAGATTATCTTATCATATACCCCATATACATTTATATCTTATAATTATTGATGATAATCATATCAGTGTGTTCCTAAAATCCCCCTTACATACAGTGTACGCCCACACAGACATTACCTAATACAGATAACACATTATAAACTGATCATCCTAACGTCCCGAAATCACTGCCTCTCTTATTCTTCCCCTTCCCAGTTTGTGTGTGTGTGGGTGTGTTCGGAAGCGGGGGGGGGGGGGGGGGGGAACGAGTCCCCCCCCCCCTCCCGAAGTGCCCTCTGTAACAAATAATTGATCAATTATATAAAGAAGTGTGCACTAGAATGTATAAAATGAATAATAAAGGCATTTTTCTCGTCTAAAAGTTGTCAAATCATAACTGAAAATGCGACATTTTTCGCTCATAACGGGGCGAATAATACACTAACAATATATACATTATCATATTCACTAATATTTACTTATCATGAGTAAATTTAATGTATAGATGGTAGCCTCATGTCCTCGAGTGTGCCCCCCCACATACCTTTAGTAAACCTCACATTTCTCCTTTTCTTCTGTAATTACTCACAAGAACAAATTGTATTGCTCACGTTTAAGATTTTTAATGAATACATTTCAGACGAATGGCAAAGTGAAAGGGGCTCGCTCCCCCTGCCCGTACTAAAATGAATAGTTTTCATAAGTTATGATCATAGTCCTTCGCAGTGTTTTTTTTTTTACTATGTTAGATTCCCTAGAAATTTGACTTAAAATGCTCTACAAACGCGACTTTTGCACTCTGTTTTTACAAAAAGTCACAACCGTGGGAGGCGTTATCCCACACCCTCCCCCGCTCGGTCGCTTCGCTCCCTCGCCGAGGATCTCAAACCGTCACATAATGTACATCAGTATGTCATAATCATATTCCTTCACAGTGATTTTTCTTTTTACCCACTATGTTTAATTTCCTACAAATTTGCTTTTAGATGCTGTAAAAACGCAACTTTTGTACTCTGCTTAAAAAAAGTCCCTACCGTGGGAGAAAGTAACATACCCCCTCCCACACCCCCCCCCCCCCCCACCGACGACTCGGTCGCTTCGCTCCCTTGCCGAGGATCTCACACCGTCACAAATAATGTGCCCCCATTGAGATTTTGCCCCCCCCCCCCAAAAAAAAAAAAACCACAACAAAAAAACAAAAAACAAACAAAAAACAAACAAACAAAAAAAAACAACAACAACAAACAAACAAACAAACAAACAAACAAACCAAACAAACCAACCAAACAAACAAATAGAAGTGTTCCGGCCCGGTTGTGGGTGGGTGTGTGTCACCTTTTATGTTTAATTGAACCATAGTTAATCTTTATTTCCAAACGTAAAGTACATGTAAACTTCCAGTGACAATTCGTATCCAATGCTGAATTAAAAAAAAAATGATGTCTCTAAGTATGATGTTTATAATGATACTCTATCAAGTGTGTACCAGATCGCACAATTTCACATCCAAATACGTGTACATTGTTGTAAATGTAATGTAGAAAAATACTTTGGAAACAACTTATGCTTATGAGTACGTGCCACTTTAATAAAATGTATGTATACATTTATAATAATACAGTGCATATGTAAATGTACATGGTGATACAGGAACCAATAAATCAAATTAAAAAAAAAAATCTCGCAGGTTACATTTAGTGTCAAAACGCACCCCCTTGAAAAAAAGCTGGTGACGCCCCTGCTCACCCTGACACAGATCTCCTGAATACCCAGCAGCACAGGCTCCTTGACATCCCGTGGCTGAGTCACACATCACTCCGGACGCACAGTTACAGTCCAGCTCACAGTTCGCTCCAAAGGTTCCTGCGGAGCATGCTGAAGAGGAAATACCCATGCGACTAAGATAATGCCAATGGATGTTGACAGAGTACCCGAATCTACAAATCAGAATTCCTCCCAAGACTGACCAAATTTACAGTATTTAAATACATTTTATAATTCGTTATGACAGGTTTGAAAGGGAATCAAACTGTTGTCTGCAAATATATTTCACAGAATCATACATGACGTACATATTCCGCCCTCATGATTACAAACATGTTTGCAAACGATGGTCCTGCTTTAGGAACAGTGCAATGTTCTTAATCGACCGTTTTATTTCAACAGTAGTTCAAAGTTCAAATTTATTTTTCATTTCCATCAAACAAACAGAGAAATCAAATACAATGTATAAGCAGAACATATTTGTAATAATTGCGAAAACGTAGATTAATAAAACATGTGAAAATGAGTAACAAATTTATTCTTTTATTTATTATTCACTTATTTATTCATTTATTTTATTATTCACTTATTTATTCATTCATCAAGTATTCTTTATCTACGGTAGCCCCATCAGTGGTTTATACAGTGTTATTCTTGGGGGCTCTGTAACAGTCAACAAAATACACCAAAACAAATTAATGCAGAATAAACAAAGTAACAAATCAACGACATTCTGCTTCACATATCAATATAACCAAAATATTACAGTCATCCCTTTCAGGCAACTATTGCTAACTTCAAAACCCTTTTCATCACAAAGTCGCATTGCTATGAAAGGGATTATTTTGTTCAGCATTCTATTTTATTTCATTTTATTCTATCTCAGATAATAAAAAAGAGCCAACCTATTTCGCATCTGTTTCCTTCAAATCCAGCTTGACATGAGATACCCACAGGGTCAGGGACGGACAAAAGATGATTTTGGCAGTTTCCACGACTTGAGCATATCGTCGAGCACCTCTTACCCCAATTATTGTTGCCACAACCTGGAAACACACGAAGACGTACGTAGATATTGCATTAATTTTTACTGTGCAAGGTAATTCAGACTCCCGGGGCTAATCTCCGACAAAGCCGCAAACTGCACAAAATTTGACAATGATTTTTTTTTTTCAAAAAAGATCAAAACGTAATAACTGATTCCAAATTTGGTCCCTATCCCAGCAAGGAACCATCCCTGAAAAATAGAAAAAAGAAGAAGACGACAAAATTTAAAAGAACACTCGCCAATGTATTTGCTCAAAGAATCGACTCTGTAATTTCTGGTAGTTGGAAAATGATATTTAGTTTGTTAAAAATCCTCTAATTATACCGTTACAAATGTGGTAATGTATTTGAGCACCTGTCTGCACCTGATCAATATAACAAAGTGGTAAGAGGCGATCAGATGGATCACACAGACCGTTCCCCGAAAACGTCGGGACAACGTCCAGAGAACAAAATTCCTCGCCTCGGGCAAGAAAACCGCAGGTGACAGCAAGGGGTACAATTTTAACAGATACACAACGAAAATCTTCTCCGGATAGTGGTCCACAACCTAATCATTCACGCGCAGACTAAAAGAGGGGATGTGGTTACTTACTGTCCATGCACGTGATCGGCGAGCAGTGTTCATTCTGTTAGGACTATTACGCATGCGTGTTGAGTGTATCAAAGGAAGGTTACCGCGAGAGCGTCTTAACACAAGTAAACATTGTCGGGGTAATGTCGGGGTAATTAATATCGGGTAAATACCCCAGCGCCGAGCTAGTGTAGAATTGGACAAAAGTTACTGCGACAACGTCCGAGCAACATTTTGCGATGGCCGTTTTATCAGACAGGGTTAAAAAAACAAACAAACAAACAAACAAACAAAAAACAACAAACATCAAACAAAATGCCCGGACGTCGCACATGGGGCTAGAATGCTTCCAAAGTTCACCAAACTCTACAATCACTGTGTTAAATCTAAAATGTATGATTGAATGATGTGATGTAAGGTAATCAGACCGTAGAATCCAATCAAAATATTTTCAAACAGCTATGACGTCATTTCAATGCCGATTTCTGATTGGATGCCAAAATCCATTGAGAAGTTACATATTTCTCACTACAATGATTTACCTATACTTTAAAAGATTGATATAACGATCTGTATTGTAAACCTTGTACATCAAAGTCATACACAAAAAAAAAGAAGAAAATAAGTTGGAGCTCAGGTTCATGGTGTGTTAGTGCCTGAAGAGATGTGTTCGTACAGGGGGAGGGGATGGGCGCCTTACTGGAATTTATTTGTAATTATTAAAAATCGGAAATGTAGGGGCTTCTCATTTTTAAAATAGAACTGATAATGCGTAATTACAGGGCTCTACACTACCAATTGTTTTTTCCCCCTCTTGGGGCCCGTGTGGACCAGTCAAATCATTTAAATGAATTACTGGCCAGAAAAGAAAATGTGGTTTGAAAGATAAACGCATGGCAATCCCTCGATTGGGTGGCGAAAGTTGAGGATATGATTTTTTTTTCTTTTTTATTTCTTTTTTAAGGTTTGGTGGTCCGACAGCAGGTTTTAACGGCCCTAGGCCACCTGGCTACAGCCAATCCCTAGCTCTGCATAAAATGAAAGAGCAAAAGTTAAACAAAGTGAAAACTAAAATAATTCACAAAAGATAGAAATCGAAATGCGCCTTCGGTAGCTTTTGACAATGACAACTATGCAAAATAAAAACATACTGTATCGATCTGTACCACCACTACAGCCTGCTAAAAATGTCAATATTTACTCTAAAAAGTCAGTCTCTCCTGTGTGATCAAAAATGTTTGGTTTGATCTTTCAGCACTTTTCTGAACAATATGGTATCATTAGGAACAGGCAAACGAAATCTTACCCTATAAAGGATTTCATCTACTGACGGAATGGACATCCGTTACTGTCCTGCGCATGTATATTATACATTTGATGAAGAGCAATTTCACATTCAAATGAAATAAAGAAAATAATGGATTTCCCCCACCTTGTTTCACAAGTGTGGATCTACATAATACTGCATTAAAAATTCTGGCTTCGCAGCAAGCATTAGCATAAAAAAGAAAAAAAAAGAAGGAAAAAGTACATGAGCCTTAGAACTATCCCTGCACGTCTCCATAAATAAACCTACAATAAATTATTGTTATCTATAAGCCTACTGCAATTGCACGAACGTAAAATAAATCGACTCTGGAAGATCACTAATAACGGGATAACCCTTACAGTCAGTCCGCAGCGCGTGCGATAATGAGGCACGAACGACAATTTTATTCAGAATCACGTTTGCGCAGTTTGTGCCCTTGAGACTGACGAAATTTCGCGATACTTTGCGAGAGTTTTTGCAGAGGTCGCAATAACAGCTTTCATAGCTTTCGCAGTGCATTGTTTGACCCAGGATGGTTGGGTAGGTTGTAGAGCTGATTATGCTCATTAATTTGATACCTAATTTTCCTATTTTTGATCTCAATATAGTAGTCCATTTTAGCATCAAAGTAAACGATTATTTTGCCAGTGTTCAAGAAGCTTTTAGATCATAGTTTGATGTTTTGCTAGTTCCTGACTGGTATTGAAAATAGATCTCCGTAATTTCTTCGATTTCACAATCGTGAAACTTGAGCGAGTATGATCAATTAAAAAACGAAGAGGGGCACCATTTTTAAGGTTGTGAATTTTGCTGTTGAGAACATGGCAAATTGTGTTTTCTTACCGGAAGTGGAATAGTGAATGAACACGCGTGGAGTGTGTTGTTGATACCCAGGCAATGGTCGTGGACAATGACCAGGATTGGAATGCTTCATGAGGAATTCCACTATCGCAGCCAGTCTTTGTTCATTCTGAATTGTGGTGTGTGCAAGCACATGGAAACATGTGCTTACTTCTTTCATGTGCATGCATTTCACCCTGTGTCAAGAATTCAGACTAGCAGTGCTCAGGGCAATCCACATGAATAATTGATAAAG
The DNA here is from genome assembly GCF_040938485.1 of Diadema antillarum. Classification (NCBI taxonomy): domain Eukaryota; kingdom Metazoa; phylum Echinodermata; class Echinoidea; order Diadematoida; family Diadematidae; genus Diadema; species Diadema antillarum. Next base: position 327,205 of record NW_027272062.1, on the reverse strand, counting down.
CATTCATGTGCCTTTCAGCAGAGCTCGGGACAGGTGGTAGGCAGGTCCATTGTTCAGGGTCATTGTAAGTGCACACTCACATACACATCATTGGTTTCTGTGTAAAGTTCAAGTTTTGTATAGAGAGTGAAAATTCGATCACAATCTGGAACCTAACATTTAAAAAAATCATGGATTTCATGAAACTAATATAGGCTTTCATTTTCAAATTACCTCCAACTCAATTGTACACTATTCAGCTATTACTCATATCAATGACACGTTTATCTGATACATAGTTTTTGAACTCACAGCATTGAGTCAGCAGCCAATGGATACTACGCGATGCGACACGCCGCGTCTTGCGACAGATTTCGACCAATCACAGACCCAGAATTCCGGTGCGAACGCGAGGATAATCTTTTTAAACTCGACGCTAGACATGTCTCTGAATTTTGCTAGTTCCTGACCCGTATTGAAATGAAGATGAGAAAACTTTCCCTTATTGTGATACTATATACTTTAGCGGACATAGTCTTCACCATATTTTAGAGGGGCATGAAAGATTTCAGGTTAGTTTTTTGGCGTCAAACGTGAAGGAATATTTTTGAATACAATACCGAATTCGAGAGAGATTTTTATATTCTATATTCTTCTTTTCCGATTTATTTTGATCATGAGCATATTTGCTAATGTTTTCTCTTTCAGTCGATATTAAAAGTGTCGAAAACTGACAAGAAATACTCGTTCTACACGGACTTATTCATGACCATGTATCTGCTCATTACGTATGCAAGCACCGCTCAGCCGTGCATACGACTTGAATAAATACGTGCGTTTTCGCTCACGCTGCGGACTGACTGCTTACCTTTAACGAAGAATGTGAAAAAAAAAATGGCCGCCAGCTGCGAGTAACACGTCACCTTATCACCTCTCCCGAATCTCATTTGGATATCTATCTTTGGATACTGATATTGACACCTCCTGCTATATCAACTTATCATAATGAGTACCCAGACAAGGAAGGTGCTGCCAAGGAAGGCAAAACAAGATAGGAAGAGTGATTTTGGGGTGGAAAACCGTGGCGCCACTCTTCCTTCTCCAAAGAACTCTACGCCGCTATCAAGAAGACGGGCCTCCACAACTAAGCCCGCCAGCCCACCCCGGGTAAGCAACCATCCCGAGACCACTGCAGCAGCAGCGGCAGCACCCTTGGCATCCGATACCATTGACGTGCCCGACATATCAAGAGATTTGCATGACAAAGGAGCTGACGTAACTTCACCTGAAGGAATTGCCAGCTACTTCCACGAAGCAACAAAGAACTTCGAGCGGATGATAAAGAAAGCTGTGGAATCCTTAATAGAGAACATCAAACAGGTGGAGACACATCTGGGTCAGGCGATCGAGTTTGAGAGCAGGAGAGTGACGGAGGTGCAGACCAGGAATCAACAGCTAGAGAAAAGAATGGGCGAGCTGGAAAAGGAGGTTGGTGCCCTGCGATTGGAAGTGGAGAAGCACAACTCGGCAATCAACAAGAGCGAAAGGTTCTCACGGCGCAACAACATCCGCATCGTGGGTATTCCCGAGTCCACCACCGGCGACGAGGATTGCCCAGCTCTCGTCGAGAAAATCGCGAAGGAGAAGTTTGGGATTAACATCAATGTAGAACGAGCGCACCGTGATGGAAAAGCAACCAAGGATCGGCCCAGGCACATCCTCTTCAAAACCCTGTCGTACCGTGAGAAAGTCGACATCATGAAGAATCAGCGCCTGAAGCTCGCAAAGGAAGCGTACTTCATGACAGATGACCTCACTGCTGACGATCTGACTGAGAAGAGGAAGTGGTCCGCAGCCGTTCAGGAGCTCTACAAGAACGGCGTGAAGCTTCGCTTCTTTGCTGGGAAATGGAGGAACCAAACAGGAGTCCCGCACAACTTCCTCTCCTCCTGTTAGATCACTTCGGTATGAGTTCTGTATTCCTTCTCAATAACTCATTCATTATGTCATAATCATGTTCTTTATATCTACTTCTATCTTTCCCGGATTATCCACCTCTCTGCCTTCCTTTCTCTGTCAATCTCTAAGTCTATACCGCGATTATGTAAATATTATGAATTTATAGTTAAATTTATATCAAATATCACATTGTGTATGATGAATATTGTGTATATAGAATATTTCCAAAGATACAATCTGACTTCTGATGTATATATTGTCTGCAGGGAGAGTTGATATAGCAACGATCTATGTTGTGAGCTGATCTCAATTGTCCGATGCGGCTGTTACTCACGAGAGTAATTTGTAAATAATCTATTCTCTGTATGACTTGTTCTATTCCTTCCATCTCTTCTTGTCTGTTTTCATCAATTCTTATGCAAATGTTCACGACCATGTCATGGTCCATGTGTTGTTCTTGTTTTAAATATGGATGAAATTAATTCATATTCACATAAAAATGTCCAATGTCGGTATTATTTACCTGACGAGTTCAATTCAGAATTTATTAATAATGAGCATTCTTTCAGTTTATTACATGTCAATGCCCGCAGCCTGTTAAGAAATTATGAAAATATGCAATTATTATTGTCTACGATAAATATAAAATTTTCCGCTATTGGTATCACAGAAACATGGCTTAACGACAAATCTCCCCCTTTATATAACATTGATGGATATTCTGTTGTCCGTTCTGATAGAAAATGTGGACGAGGAGGCGGAGTCGCCCTGTTCCTATCACACACGTTATCGTGTAAAGAACGGCCTGATTTGATGTACAATGGAAATGAATTTGATTGCACATGTGTTGAAATTAATATGTATAATAGAAAAAAACATAATACTTTGTGTAATATACAGGCCCCCTCATACAGATAGTAATTCATTTTTGGATAATTTTGATGTCTTATTAGAGCTGATTAATCAAGAAAACAAAGATGTATATATTATGGGTGATTTTAACATTGATCTCTCGAGAGAAGAGCATATTCTTAGAAATAAACTTTGCAATATTTTGCAAGCAAATTTTTGTAATATTACAATTGATAAGCCCTCGAGAATTACGGTCAACTCATCAACGTTGATCGATAATATTTTTACGAATATTGACACAGATTATTCGAAATCTGGTCTTTTGTATAGTGATGTTTCTGACCATTTACCTATATTTTTCATTTGCGGCGACACACAGAATTCTTATGTTAAGCAAAAACAACGTAAGAAAAAACGGAAATTCACATTAGAAAATATATCATTACTGAACGATGATTTAATTACGGAAACGTGGGATGATGTATTGCTTTCTGCAGACCCAAACAGTGCTTATGACACCTTCTGGAATATATTCCTTTCTTATTTTGACAAACATATCCCCACAATTGAAAAGAAAAACAATAAAAAAAATAAAAAATCCGTGGATAACAAAGGGAATTTTTCGTTCCATTAAGAAAAGAAATGCTTTATATAAAAGTAGTTTACGGTATCCTGATAAAGATAATGTTAATCGATATAAATTATATAGAAATAAACTTACACAGATTATTAGGCTCTCCCGCAGAATGTATTATACGGAAGCTTTTGTAAATGCCAATGGAAATATGTCAGCCACCTGGAAGGTTATTAATGACGTCATTGGTAAGCAAAAGAAGGTGTCAACATCTCAAATTACGAATAATGGACAAACGTTTTGTAATTCTAAAGATGTAGCATGTTGTTTTAATGAGTACTTTGTTAATGTAGGTCCTAGTCAAGCTTCTAAGATTGATCATACATAGACAGATTTCTCGCAGTACTTGGGCACGTCAAACGATAATTCATTATTTTTCAAACCAACAGATTTTAGTGAGACTCTTGATATTGTGCATTCTTTAAAATCAAGTCATACATGTGGTCATGATGAAATGAGCACGTCTCTTTTAAAACAAATTGTTGGGAGTATATTGACACCTTTAGTACATATTTGTAATTTGTCGTTGTCAACTAGTGTATTTCCGAACGCATGTAAAATTGCAAAAGTTATTCCAATATACAAAAAAGATGACTATTCTTGTGTTTCGAATTACCGACCTATCTCTATTCTTCCTAGTCTTTCTAAAGTCATAGAAAGACTCGTTTATAACAGACTGTATGATTTTTTGTTACAAAATGATGTACTGAACCAAGCCCAATATGGTTTCAGGAAATTTCATTCTACTGATATGGCACTAGCCCAGTTGTATGACAGAGTGTCGACTGCCTTAGCTGAACAAAAACATGTTATTGGTGTGTTCATGGACCTAAAGGGGGTTTCACACCAAGCTTTGCGTAGAGTAGCGTAGAGTTGCGTAGAGTTGCGTAGCGACTACGCCGAAATCGGCTGCGTAGTAGCGCGTAGATATGCAGCGTGTTTCGCGTATAGCGGGCGTAGAGTTGCTTACACATACGTAGGTTGAGCGTAGAGACCGCGTAGAGTTGCTCACAGTTGCGTAAAGTTGCGTTCCGCGGGCGTATTCATAAAATAATGAGACTGCAGAGCTACTTCACCAGAGCTTTGTGCTTCTCAGTTCACTCTTGTCTGCTGTTCGAACAGGTAGCTAAACGTCATGGGGAGGTTGAATCCATTGCTAGTGTCTACAATTCTTCACCATTTGGATGCCCTAGAGACAGTATTCACAGAATGCGAACGTTTTCAACGAGAAAAGGAAAGAAAACGGGCTGTTGCAAGAATAAGAAGAAGGGTGTGGGTCAAGCCTTGGATCCAGCGTCGACCCCTCCACGGGCAGTATGAACAACTGATGAAAGAACTGCATGCCGAAGATGTTTCTTCATTTACCAATTTCATGCGGATGGAGCCACAGGTATTCAATGAACTCCTGACACGAATTGCACCGAGAATCACAAAACAGGATACCAACTTCAGACATTCTTTGGAACCTGGTTTGAAACTTGCCATAACTTTGAGGTTTCTAGCCACTGGCAATAGCTACAAGACCCTACAATATGGATTTCGAGTTGCTCATAATACTATTTGTGAGTTTATCCCCCAAGTGTGCCAGGCAATAATTAAAGAATTATCTGATGAAGTTCTCATGTGCCCAGATACCCCAGAGGGATGGAAACAAGTGGCTGAAGATTTCTACAACCATTGGAACTTTCCTCACTGCGTTGGAGCAATAGATGGCAAACATGTTGCCATTAAGAAACCTGCAAAGACCGGAAGTTTGTTCTACAACTACAAAGGTTTTTTCTCCATTGTCCTGCTGGCAATTGTAGACGCTAACTACAGGTTCATGTATGTGGACATTGGACAGACAGGTTCTGGCTCTGATGCTGGGGTGTTCAATCAGAGCCCTTTCAAGACAGCCATTGAGAGCGGGAAGCTGAACCTGCCTGCAGCAGACCCTCTGCCCCATGATGACCAGCCACTTGAATACTTCCTTGTTGGAGACGACGCTTTTGCGCTGAGGACTTGGCTGATGAAGCCTCTGCCACTTCGCAACATGACTCACCAGCAGCGAGTCTACAACTACAGGCTTTCACGAGCCAGACGGGTTGTAGAGAATGCGTTTGGTCTGCTGGCAGCAAGGTTCCGCTGCCTTCTGGTCACTTTGCCTCTAACTCCAGAGAGAGTCATCAAGATTACCCATGCATGCTGTGTCCTGCACAACTTTCTTCTGTTCAGAAACCCTACAGCTGATGTAGCTACACTTGATCAAGAGGACCAGCAGCACAACCATGAAGTAATTCCTGGTTCATGGAGACAGGATGCCCATCTGCCAGACATGGAACAACTGTATCGTGGCAACACAAGCAGAGCAGCAAAGGAGCAAAGGAACTACCTCGTGGAGTATTTCAACTCGCCAGTAGGCAGTGTACCATGGCAAGATGAGATCCTGATAATCAATAATTAGATCAGTGTGACTGAATGACATTGCAGTAGCTTCCTCTACCTTTGACATCGAAGCCACAATTTGGAGACAATATGACTTTACCGACCTTGTTTGATGTGTACGTGCTATTTCATCTGAAAGTAGTTGTTGCATTTCCGTTAAAGCACACTTCCTTCATTGTGAATAAATGCAAAAGGACTGAATTTAGTTTGTTTCGACTTTACTTTGTAGCAAACTCTGCTACTTACAGAGAATCTTGCAAGTTATATTATTATTTCCCTTTTTCTTGAAGTACATGTGAAAAAGTAACAGCATGCAAAGGGGTCCGTTTGATTGTAAACAGTTTCATGATAACTGAAGCAAGATATATAATGGAACAGAAAAGGAGGAAATGAACTACCTCGTCGAGTCTTTCAACTCGCTCGTAGGCAGTGTGCCATTACACGATGACATGTGCTGATTATAAATAATTACGTTACGATGACTGAACATTCCTCTACCTTGGGCATCGAAGCCACCATAACATTTTGGAAACAATATGTATTTTAGCAACCTTGTTTGATGCGCCATTTTATTTGAAAATTTACAGAGAAGTTGTTGCATTTCAGTCAAAGCTCACTCCACATTTATAAAGCACAATCATTGTGAATAAATGCAAACGGATCGAATTCAGTTGTTCAAAGACAATAATTTGTACAAACAAGCTGTGCTACTTACAGAGAATCTTACAAGTTATATGAATATTTCGCTTTGCTTGAAATACATACTGATAACAATAGCAGCATGCAAAGGGGTTTCGTTTGATTGTAGTCAGTTTCGTTATTACTGAAGCAATAATTTCTCTATAGAAGAGCGGCAAAGGAGTAAAGAAACAACCTCGTGGAGTATTTCAACTCGATCGCGTGTAGGCAGTGTGCAATGGCTAGATGAGATACTGATCATCAATAATTATATCATTGTGACTGAATGACATTCCTCTTTCTTGGACATCGACGCCACAATAACATTTGGGAGACAATACGTCTTCACCGACCTTGTTTGATTCGATACTTCATTGAAAAATTTACAAAGTAGTCATTGCAGTTCTGTTGAAGTGTGTAGATTTGTATCACTATGAATTAATACATGTGGATCGAATTCAGTTTGTTTAAGAGACAAAATTTATTAAGAAGCAAACAAACTGTGCAGGTTACAGAGAACCTTACAAGTTATACAAGTATTTCAGTTTTTCTTGAAGAAGATATGATAACTACACAACAACAGCATACAAAGGGGTTCCGTTTGATTGTGGTCAGTTTCATTCTTATACGGAAACAAGAATTTTCTCATGATAGTCATGTAGGAAGAAATTGTCATTGATAAATGTGTCATGATTTTATTTTTGCGGTCGTGCAGATGCTGACTCTTCGAAATCCTATATATAGTGTATCTTAAAAGTCCACGCGTTGAATATTTTTAATTTTTTGTTGGGGGAGGGGGGAGGAGAGAAATATGAAATTCATCTCAAAACTACAAACTAGAGTAGTCATTTCTGTATTCGTGCGTTGCTCAAACTATTACATTTCTGACATGTCTGATGTGGTGCCACGGTTGATTTAATAAAAGGCTGACATAAAAGCCTGTCTTGCAGACTGCACAATGTTTTGCAAAAATGTGTTTGATTCTAATTCCAGACCATTTCGACTTTGAGACTTGTATATTTGGTCTTTTAAAGACAAAAATTGGTGTTTGATTACTGTTTACTCTGAAAATGTCAACAAAAGAGATTCCCTTCAACAAATAACCATACCAATCAACTTTATGGCGTCCGAGAAGAGTAACATTAACGTCAATCAGAATTTATGTGACCTTAAACAACAATAGTTTTACACAACTTTAACTTGATAATCAGCCTTATGATCACTATAATCTTATACGAACAACAGCATAAAACAAGCATAAATCCTTGTTTATACACTCTGAAATGTAATTTGTAAAGTTACATGACAAGTACAACTGACATGACTGTATCTTGATCATCAAGTAGGCCTACTGATTACCACGGTACCAACAAACAACAGAAAACAAGAATGAAAACCCTGCTAACACTTTAAAATGTGAACTGTAAACTTACAGGAGGAGAGCAACTTCAAATACAAACTTGAACACGAAATAATGATTACCATGGAGACCACAGTCCCAAACTTACATGTAAATCCTGATGAAGTCTAAAACGCGGTGTAGTTCTAAATGCCTATACTTTAAAATCAAAGAGATCAAAAATGAAAACAAAAAATCTAAGAAATGAAAAAAATAAAAAGTCAAGATCAACCGTCTGTAACACTTGCCAGACACAGTTTAATCCTGGCAGCTTGTGAACACAACAGTTATTCGCTATCGGTCTCTTCCTGAGTGTTGTTCTCACTGGACGCGTTCATCAGGGGATCTGGACACTGGAAGGTAAACATCTGTGAGGCAGTATCATAGCTGCTGGTACTAGCACCCGGGTCAGAGTAGGACAAGGGCTTTTTGGCAGGTCCAGCGGATGATGAGCTTCGCTCTTGAGGCGGAGACCATACAGGGAGATTATGATGGGCCTGAAAGTCTTGCGATGTCGTCTGCTGGCCATGCGGCTGTTGACTCTGTGACGAACTGTATCGATGACCTCGGAACGGGTGGCCCTGTGGCGAGATGTCTTGGTGGCCCAGTGACTGACCATGGTAAATCGAAGGCTCAAAAAATTGTTGATTCCGAAAGGGTTGTGCAGGAGACAGGAAAGGTTGTGGATGGGACTGGAAAGTTTGTATTGGAGGTCGGAATTGTGGAGGAGCCTTGGAGGGCTGTGCAAGAGGCTGAAATGGCTGCTGGGCTTGTTGTGATTCTCGGTTCTTCTGGATTTGCTGTCTTCTGTATTGATGAAGCTGTTTTGTCGCATCGATATAATATTCATTCCATGTCTCCTCATCCATCTTGCTTGTTTCATGAAACACCAGTTCTGCAAACATCCTTTGACTCTCGAAACCCTTTTCCGCATTCATAGCTTCAATAATGGCAGCCCTGGTGGAACTGACCTGTTTTGACAGCTAAAAAGACATACAAATAGAAATAATGAGTGAAATACAGACAAAATCTGTCCTCTCTTAATTTTTCTCTTTTGCTCACGCATTTCCCATTTCTGTGTATTTTTCTGATCATTATTTCTGTCTTCCTCCTTCTATTGGCCTTGCTGTAACATGTATGGCCTTTCTCAGCTGCTTCATCCTTCTCTCACTTTCTCGTTTCCTCTTTTTTTTTTCATTATCAATTGCATTATTTATACATATATACTTTCTTTTTTTCTTCCTTTCATCTTACTGTTTCGGTTTATTCCCCTTTTAATCTTCTCTTTTTTCTTTCTTTCTATAAATTCTCTGTAATTGCCGCTGTGACGCGTTTACTGCATTCGTTCCATAAGCATGATAAAATCTAGAAACACTTTACCTGAGCAAAATCTGATGCAGGGGAGATATCTCTCTTCTTGCATGGCCCTCCTTTGCTTCGTGAAGCCTTGCTGGAAGATGCCCGGCTGGGAGGCCTACTGTCTATCGAGCTGTTGACACTGAGGTCTATGGTTTCGTCTTCATCGTTCTCTTCTTCATCAGCCCCCTCATCGTCGTCCTCGGATTCTCTTTTCCCTTCTGATGATGCACATAGGCCTACTGTTCCTTTCTACACCAAGTTAAAAAAGCAAAACGTGACATTTTCATTAATATTGACTTGTTCACTGTTGATTTTTGTGTCCCTTGAAGTTAATATATTCATTTCTGATGAATAATTATGGACATGCATTAACGAGAAGTGCGACTCCTTGAACAAATGTCTCACAGGACCTTGGAATATAAATAAGCCTTGTCAGGAAATACAATTGAATATAGTGCGCAATTGGGACAAAGGCATTCATTCCAATTCCATTCAAGAAACATTTATTTCTACATTAAATGAAACAGGGAGTAGAACCAGCGATACCCTGATAAAAGTGGGAGGTTGTCGTGTAAGGAACCTATACTTACCAATCCAGCAACACTTGGGGTTCCAGTGTTCTTCACGTTTCGGTACTGATGGATCCAACCAAATCGTTTCAGGAAGCGACTGTTTTCTGCTGTCATGTTGATAGATCCACTCCCTGATGCTCCTCTAGAGATCTTCATAAGCCTACCAACTTTATCTCGTTGAGTTTTCACCCATGTCTGCAAGCGCTGTCCTGGCTGGTCACCTGTACCTTCCACCCCAATCTCCAAGGCCTTTTCCTGATACAGCTGCTTCTTTGCCTCCTTATTACTATAGTCTTCACAAGCCTTATCATAGAGCATCGGGTGTTGTTGCACCCACTCCATAATAGCCACCCTCTGTTGGTCACTTGAAACTGAAAAGGGTGGAAGCTTGGTTTGTCTCCTCTTCTTCAGTGGTTTTGAAACTTCCCGGGCATCTTCATTGCCAGATTCATCACTAGGTTCAGATAGTGCTGGCGAATTGTCTGCATCTTGATGAGTAGGAGAAGAACTCTTGCCCGTATTACACCCTTTGCTCTTCCTTTTCGGCATTGTGCAGTTATTAGGCCTACACAAGAAGGATAGTCTCGAAGAGCACAGGTAGAATCATTCACCAGCGATGTGCAGAGTCCAGTGGGATGAATGAGACCAAGCAGTTTTCCAACACGGATCATGCGTGGGAATGCCAAATTTGGATGTACAGTAATAAAGGCTACGCAACTGTAAGCAACTCTACGCAAATGTACGACAGGTCTACGCAAGTGTACACAAATGTCTACGTAACAGTACGCAACACTACGCCATGTCATACGCGAGCCCCAAAAGTCCTTTCGTGTGAAAACGGTTTGGTGGCGTACTGTTGCGTTTAAATGGCGCAGAGTTGCGTAGTGTTGCGTACATTTGCGTACAGTTTGCGTACCAGTGCGGTACGCGGACGGTACGCGAAAAAATTAAACATGTTTAATTTTCTGCGTACATCTCGCGTACAAATTTTGCGTCCCTCGGCGTACTGTTACGCAGAGTTGCGTGCTCACAGCGCATAGTTGCGTAGTGTTGCGTAGTCACTACGCAACCCTACGCAACACTACGTAACTCTACGCAAAGCTTGGTGTGAAACCCCCTTAAGCAAGGCATTCGACACTCTTGACCACACTATCCTTTTACGCAAATTACATTGTTATGGAGTTCGTGGCATTCCACTGGAATGGTTTGATGATTACTTATCGAATAGACAGCAATATGTATACTATGAATCGGTAAATTCTGAAGTTTTACCTATACATTGTGGCGTCCCACAAGGATCCATATTGGGACCACTACTATTTCTAGTGTATATAAATGATATCACAAATTCTTCTAAGTTACTGCAATATATTCTATTCGCCGATGACACCAATGTATTTTGTTCCAATTCTGATTTTCAGTCGCTTTCAAGAACTCTTAATACTGAATTGCCGAAATTATTTACATGGTTTAAGAGCAATAGATTGTCACTCAACTTAAAAAAGACAAATTTTATTCATTTTCACAATAAGAAGCATAAAAATGAAATGCACCATTTGAATATTATGGTGAATGGTATATTATTGGAACAAAAAGAAAGTGTCAAATTCCTTGGAATATATATCAATGAAAATTTGAAATGGAATGCTCATGTGCAATATATCTCAGATAAAGTGTCTCGTAACGTTGGTATACTCTGTAAGCTTAAGTATTATGTCCCAAAGAATATTTTATTTATGCTTTATAATTCCTTGATATTATCGAACATCTCATATTGTAACATTGTTTGGGCAACTGCGAAAAGTCACATTGACAGTATATTGCTTCTGCAAAAGAAAGCAATTCGTATATGCACCAATTCAGGTTATCGGGACCATTCAGATCCTTTGTTCGTAGAATTAAAAACACTAAAGGTAAATGATATTAATTTTTTGCAAAATTCACTTTTTATGTTTCGTTTGTATAACGGTCAGTTGCCATCTTCTTTTTTCTCATTATTTCATTTAAACAAGGATATACATTCTTATCCCACAAGGCAATCTGATAAATTTCATCTACAAAATCCTAAAACGGTGATGGCTCTGAAATCTATCAGACACACTGGACCTGATATTTGGAACTCTCTTCCTTCAGAAATTCGAACTTTAAAGTCTATGTATTCTTTCAAGAAAGCTGTAAAGACAATGCTGCTCTCTGGATATCAGTGATCTTATTGCAATTGAATTGTATATGAAATTCCCTCGTGGAATTATCGTTGTTCTGAATTTATTGCGTAATGTTATGTAACCGACCATGACCTGTAACTGTTCACCTGAACCTCGGTGAGAAAATACTTTGCCATCCTTTGCTATTCAGAGATCCAGGTGTTCTAACTTTGTGTAATAGTGAAAGCAGACAGACCTCTCCTCTCTCCTTTCTCCTATCCCTATCTCTATGCAAGTCATCCCTTAGGGTGGGATTTCACGGGGCACGCGAACGATTTGCGAAGGACGCGAATGGCAAAATCCAGCATTCGCATTTTGGTCTGCAAAAGATCGCCAAACGAACGTGAGGGTTCGGAAGCGTCGTCAATTGTTCGCGAATGTCGTTTTTACTTAGGCGAGAATTTCAAAAAAGTTTGAAATTTTCTGCGAACCTTTTCCGCACACTTGGTCGTGAATTGCTCGTGAATTGTTCTCGAAAGTGTCTTTAAAGCCTCGTCATATGCGCAAGACCTTCGCAAGACACGCGCGATGTTCGCAAAATGTTCGTTAAACCCCAAACAGACTCCGAAACTTTGGAGAATGTCTCGCGTATGTTACGCGAAATCTGCGAAGTTTTTCCGATCATTTTATGACGTAATTGCAAACTGTTCGCGTACCTTTTGAGACATTCTCGCGAACGTTTAGCGCACGTTTGGGGGATGTATGACCTATACGTTTTCTACAAATAAAAATCGTAGCATACACCTAAACATCAAACAATTATTAACAACTATAGTAACAAAAGAAATTAAAGACTAGCAAAGAGAAAGAAATGTTTGATATAACAAATCGCAGAATACACTTGAAATTAATCTAAAGTATGTAAAATTTTATTTGAAGTATAGAGATTATGTGCTGGAGGAACTGCAAAAAAAAAAATAAAAAAGATCAAATGCTTTACTAGTGGAGATACGTCCTAGGAAAAAAAAAATGTAGGCAAGCACACGATAGAGAAATGAGAGAAAAAGAAAGGAGAAATAGAAGAAAGAAAAAAATCGACTCAAGACAGCTTCCACCTCTCCTTGGGTACATTTTCTCCCATGATTATTGAAAATGTTTCGTTGTTCGCATTTCCGTCGCGTGTTCTTCGTGAACGTAACATGCTGTACTTAAGCAATGATACACACGACATTCGCACATACGTCGTGGAAAGTTCGCACAAATTGCGAAAGAATAGTTTTCAGCTTCATTGTCGGAAAACATTCGGAGAAAAACTTTTCCGAATATTGGATTTTGTCATTCGCGTCCTTCGCAAATCGTTCGCGTGCTCCGTGAAATCCCACCCTTACCTATTTTCCTATATGTTATGTATTATGTACGAGGGCTGCATGCAAATCAAGCAATGCTTAAGCTGTAGCCCTTCTGCGTTATTCATTGCATCACTGTTCTGTTGGACATTTATGTACAGGCAATGAAGAAATGTATTGCTGTATATTCTAAAGGTAATGAAAAAACTCATTTTGTTAGCAACTAATGTTCATGTATATCCATTTATATGTATGGTACCATTAATGTATATGATATATGTTTATGTATCTGCATGAGCAATGATATAATGCAGGAACCAATAAAATAAAATAAAATAAAATAAAATCAAATCAAATCAAATATAAATCAATATCCTTTGAAAGAGTGCAGAATGTTTGGCATTCTTTACATAACCATCACTAAAACAATATCCTTTGGATTATAAAATAACTGACGTTTAATATGCAGACGTGGACGAAATCAAATTCTGTTTTACGGCTGTTTGAAAAGTTCATGTTTACTCTAATAAGTCTTTTGTTTATCCGCATAGCTGTCACATAGTTCTCATTAGGTTTGCTCAGCTAAACACTCATGGTCATTTTATGCACCCGTTAAAGTTCTGGTTTTTATGGTATCAATCGTCGGGTGCCCATGCATTGGCCGCTAATGCAATACAATTTGTATTGCGTTAGCGGCCAATGCACAGGCACCCGACGCAATAACCGTTTTCTGAAAAATATTATTATTTATATCGTTGATCCCCTTGTCCACATTTTCAATCTATCTCTTTCGACTGGTGTTGTACCCGATAATATTAAAATACCTGTGTTTAAAAAGGGGGATAAAAGTGATGTCAATAATTATAGGCCCATTTCTTTATTATCAAGTATGTCAAAGATTTTAGAAAGAATTATATTTGTTGGAACATTAAGATTTTGCCAAGCAAATCATATATTTACTGATTCACAATTCGGTTTTCGTGAAAAACGTAGCACATCACATGCTCTACTTTCGTTTGTAGAAAAAGCGACACAAGCATTAGATAGGTTTTGTCATATGGTAAGTATCTTCCTGGACTTCCCCAAGGCCTTCGACACTATCGATCATGAAATACTACTCAGCAAATTATATCATTATGGAATTCGACGTGTGAAGGCCTTCGATTGGCTCAGGAGTTACCTATGTAACAGAAAACAATTTGTGATTTTCAACAATATAAACTCTCAGAAGGGAAATATAAATTGTGGTGTTCCACAAGGTAGTTTATTAGGCCCACTGCTTTTAACCCTATAAAGCCCAAAGGGGGGGGGGGTACATTGTGCCCCCTACCATATTTTCATTTGCCACTCCTACACCCTTTACCCGATTTCAACGAAATTTGGTGACTTTTCCTAAAATCTTATTGGAAACATTTTGATATATAATTTAGCTATGTCCAATATTGCTGGTTGCCATGGCAACCGTAAACTGACAACCATGTTCATCAGATTTTGCTTGGTTTTCTGTTCCAATTTCAGTTAACAATATAATAATTGATGAAAGGGCGGTTTTCTTGGCTGTAATTTGCTGAAGGACAAAAATATGAAGTGATCATGGTTGTGAATTACCCTGAAATGGCCTGCTTATTATTTCCTTTATTTTTTATATAATATAGGCATCAAACAATAGATATAATAAAAATAATCGAAAATACAGCATTTTCCATAGACTTCCCTTTTATCTTGTGTTATCTTCACACAAGCTTTGCCGGTTATATCATTTGTTCATCATATTATCAATCTACAAACTCAAAATTTCAATATTTTGGAAATATGACATTATGATACCAATATATGTACCCATTCCAAGCAATACATCATAGGTTTCATATATTTCTTTATATTGCAATGAATAGCGCCCCCACATGTTGACCTTGAGAAAGTTCAACCATAAAAAACAGTGAAGTTTGACTTGCTTTTCCTTTGTGGTAAATATGAAAATGATTGATATAAAAAAAACATATATATACTGGGGATAAAGAAATATGAAGAAAAAACCTGATTTTAGCGTATTTTCTATGTATTTTTTATATTTTGGTGAATAGCGCCCTCAGTGGATGACCTTGAGAAATTTCAAATATTGGGTCGTGTAGAGTATGAGTTGCTCTACTCATGTACCAAATACGACGGTCATACATCATATAATAAAAAAGTTATATGGGGGGGGGGGCACAATGTGCCCCCCTTGGGCCTGGAAGGGATCAAAATAGCTTGGGCTTTATAGGGTTAATGCCTCCGCCACGAAGTGGTGCCGGAGGCATTATGTTTTCGGGTTGTCCGTCCTTCCGTCCGTCCGTCCTTCCGTCCGTCCGTAATGAATTTTGTGGACAGCGTAACTAAAAAAACCTTTTGAGGTATCCTAATGAAACTTGGTTTGTATGTGTATTAGGGAGTAAAGTTGTGCCTATCAAGTTTTTGGTGCAAAAGTTCAAGGTCAAAGGTCAAAAGTTCAAGGTAAAATGCTTAAAATTTCACTATTTCCCCCATATCTATACAATGCGTGAAGATATTTTCTTGAAACTTAGTGTATACATGCATTACCCGATTAAAATTCTCTGGTGAAAGTTTGGGTTCATGAGGTCAAATGTCAAAAGTCAAAAGGTCAAGTAAAAATTTTAAAATTGTACTTTGGAAATTGTACTTGGAAATTGTTCAACGTATATTCATGAAACATAGTATACAACTGTGTAGTATGCATGTACTGACTGAAAGTGGTTATATAGGAAATTTGGGGTTCATGGGGGTCAAAGGTCAGGGGTCAAAGGTCAAGGGCAATACTTCAATATTTTACTATTTCCCTTATATTTATGCAGTGCCAGCAGGATTATTTCTTTTTTAAACTTGGTGTATGCATGTATAAACCAATGGAGATTCTCTGGGATTTTTTTTTTTTTTTTGCCAAGAAGGTCAAAGGTCAAAAGGTCGAAGCCATATCTCGAAAGTGGCTCAAGTTATCTTGAAACTTAGTGCATATGTATGTATGTTCTGCCTGATAGCGATTCTCTTATAAATCTTAGGGTCAAAGGCCAGATGAAAATGTATTTCTAACCTGAGTAAAAGTATAATAATTTCCGAGAAACTTAGGCAAGATGTTACTAAGATAAGAATACATAAAAATACAAACAGCAAATGTATTAATATCATAAACTGTTAATAACCTAAGCTTTTTAAAAATGGGCTGTGTATGAGTTAAGGGTTGAGATTTTGTAATAATTTTGATTGCACGTTTTTGAAGAACATGAATACGTTTAAGTAGATAATTGGCACAATTTCCCCAAATAATGTTGCAATACAAAATATGAGGTAAAATCATAGTATAATACAAATTTAAAAGAACATTTGAAGGTACTATTCCACTTATTCTGTTGATTGCACCGACAGCTCTAGATATCTTACAGCAAACGTCATCTACGTGATTCTTCCAAGTCAAATGATCATCTAGTATTACTCCTAAGAATCTAGCTGAATGTACAATGGGAATAGTAGTGCCTGCGATACATATATTTACATATTCCGTATCAATTATTCTATTTTTGGTTCTAAAAATCACACATACAGTCTTATCAACATTCAATTTCAGCTTGTTAGCTAAAAACCATTGGTTTACTTTATTCAATTCAGTGTTTAATATTGCACATGTGTCCCTGAAAATTTTCCCAGAAATAAATAAGTTGCTTTCATCAGCATATGAAATAGCTTCTAAAATATTACTAGCATATTGCAAATCATTAATGTACTATATAAAAAGCAAAGGGCCTAAAACATATCCCTGAGGTACACCAACATTGATAGACTGTATGGGAGAGGAATGTCCATTTACACAAACATACTGCATACGATTCTGAAGATAGCTCTTAAACCAGTCTAGGGTTATCCCTCTGATAGTCTGAGAGCTGGCTGCTGGTCAATTTACCCCATCAAGCCCATAAGGTTTGACCCCTGAGAGTTGCTGGGGCCACCCTCCTCATTAAAAAAATGCCCGTCAGCCTGGTCCCTGAGGGCGGGTTTGGCCCCCAGGGACCCCCCGAAAAGGCCCTCCGGCGGGTGTAATTTACCCCATGGAGCCCATGGACCAAACTTGGCCTATATGAAAGTCCTATGGGTGTACATAATCAAAATATAAAAACTGACAAAATATCTGGTCGGGAAAGGGGTTGCCAGACCGCTTGTTTGCAGGCATAAAACCTTGTTTTTGGTCAAGGAGTCTGCGCCAAGACTACACTGTCCCATAGGCCCTGTACTGTAGCGTCTCCCAACAGGCTGACGGACAGTGCCAGTTAGTGCATGTAGTAGTCTTGGCGCAGACTCCTTTACGCCCAACAAGGGTTTGTGCCTGCAAACTACCCGTTATACCCTGGGACCCAGGGTAGTTTGCATGCACAAATTGACCACACACACACCCACACCCACACACACACCCACACACACACGCACACACACACACATACACACACACACCCACACACACATGCACACACACACACACACACACACGCACACACACACACACACATTCACGCATGACTCTGTATACTAAGAATACCGTAACAGAAAACATGACCAGTGGTTTCTCCATACAGCCATGATACCTTGCACATACCTATAATTATTATGTTCATAACTTTTGAATGTTTTACATTGATACTATCAGTGAACCTTCAAGCAGGAACACTGAAGAGATTTTGAAATTTGTGTGAAATTGTATTCTGTTTTACTGGCCACACAACCTGCTTACCCTTTATTATGTATCCACCATATTATAAGACATATATATATATATATATATATACATATATATATATTTGGAAAATGCTGAAATAAACCCTTTGTTGTGAGTAGACTTCAGTTTCTCAAATCATGCATTATACTGTATGATAGACTAAAATGTGAAATTATGTTTTATATTATATGAAATAAATTCATGCCAAATACTGGTCAGTTCAGGAATCATAAGACTGCAACTGAAACATGTGCAATGCTTATCATAGGCCTACATTATACGTAATTTATGTAAGCTTTAGTCTTCCATAGAGTGTGATGCATGGTTTGATGTGTAATTGCCATGGTTTTGAATGGCAACTAAATCATAAATATGAACTAGGACCTGCATTGTAACTGTATATGGTATGTGACACCCTGGAAGTATTATCTTTTTTTTTGGGGGGGGGGGGAGGGGGGTAGACAAAGTATCTCAATGAGGAGTTGACAAAAATTCTAATATAAAAGAGAACACAACATGTAAATGCTCTCAACGTGCATGCTATTGTTAAAGAAAAGAAATTAAGCTAACATTTCATTTAGCTGGTAATTTTATGTTTCACGTTGTGTGTATATGTCCCGGGTTAACGGCAATCATATACTATGATGCGCTCTTTGCAGTGTGTGACACCGTAGGTTGAGTTTTGTTTGTGTGGGGCTGGGGAACTGAAGATGAAGTACAGTGTATCTCCAGAAATAAGGAGTTGACAAAACTGCTGATATAAAGAGACCACAAGACCAAGTTAATACTTTCAGCCTATATGCTATATAAAAAGAGAGCTATTATGTTTCAACTTGGTGTGTACTGGTCACGGTCATTGGCAGTGTTTGCAGTATGTGACACCATTTTGTGTGGGGCTGCGAACTATTATAAATAAAATATATCTCCAGAAATAAGAAGATGACCAAAAAAAAAAAAAGCGCTGAAGAGATGAAGAGAACACAAATGCTCTTGGCCTGTTTATTTCCATTACAGAAAGTTAGCATTCTATTGTGAAGCTTGTTATTTGAGGTTCCAAGGAAGAAATACATGTATATAGAACACCGTAATTACATGTTCATTAGTATTATAGATATGCAGATATTTGCCCAAAACTATGAGGTGACATGCACTACTGAGTATGAAAATTGATCAATATCATTTCCAAAACCATTAAGCTCCTTCCTTATGTTATGCAGTTTATTCTGATTTGGAATTTATTAGAGTCAAATAAAGGAAATGTTGGCATGGATGCTGTAATCCTTGCCAATTTTATACATCAAAGGGTGGTTTTTATCAGCCAAAAACACAAAAAGTTATTAGTTTGAGGTTTTCAAAGGAATCTAATATTAGGATTGAGACTTGCTATTTGTATCTAAAAGAGGATATCAAGCAGGAGAAAAAGAAGTAATCCAAGCTACACCCCACTTGTTGACATAAACTTTATTAGAGTTATGTTTAATGCACAGTTGATGAAAATGTTTACTTAAATGTGTTATACAACTGGCCTTTAGCGCTGTTGTGGTTGGTCTTAAACTGAAGTTTAATCACAACAAAGGTTTTTCAGCATTTTCTGAAAAGCTCTATTTGAGTCTCATAAGGTGAATACATCATACAGAAAGAGTAGGCTGTGTGGCCAATAAAACCTAATACAACTTCACACAAATTTCAAATTTCTTCAGTGTTCCTTAAAGGTGTATTGATAGTATCCATGTAAAACATTCAAAAGGTATGAACATCTTATAGGTTTGATATTTATTATGTGCAAGGTATTATGGCTGCATTAATGAGAAACCTATTAATTGTAACATGTTTAGTGTTATGTTATATACAGTTGTACATAGAGTCATGTGTAAACATAATTGTGTGTGTATGTGTGTGTGTGTGCGTGTGTGTGTGTGTGTATGTGTGTGTGTGGGGGGGTGGGTGTGTGTGTGGTCAATTTATGCATGCAAACTACCCTGGGTCCCAGGGTATAACGGGTAGTTTGCAGGCACAAACCCTTGTTGGGCGTAAAGGAGTCTGCGCCAAGACTACTACATGCACTAACTGGCACTGTCCGTCAGCCTGTTGGGAGACGCTACAGTACAGGGCCTATGGGACAGTGTAGTCTTGGCGCAGACTCCTTGAACAAAAACAAGGTTTTATGCCTGCAAACAAGCGGTCTGGCAACCCCTTTCCCGACAAGATATTTTGTCAGTTTTTATATTTTGATTATGTACACCCATAGGACTTTCATATAGGCCAAGTTTGGTCCATGGGCTCCATGGGGTAAATTACACCCGCCGGAGGGCCTTTTCGGGGGGTCCCTGGGGGCCGAACCCGCCCTCAGGGACCAGGCTGACGGGCATTTTTTTAATGAGGAGGGTGGCCCCAGCAACTCTGAGGGGTCAAACCTTTTGGGCTTGATGGGGTAAATTGACCAGCAGCCAGCTCTCAGACTATGATGCCATAATACTGTAATTTATCTAAAAGAATGTTGTGACTGATACAATCAAAAGCCTTTGAAAGGTCTAAAAACATAGCTATTACATATTCCTTTCTCTCAAATGCATGAGCAACTTTGTCACAAAAGTCAAGTAATGCCATATTATATGTTGAATACCCTGGTCTGAATCCAAATTGTTTTGCAAGTATATTTTTATAACATAGGTATGACATCAATCGCTTGTGAACAAGATTTTCAAATAACTTAGAAAATACAGATAAGATAGAAATAGGCCTATAGTTTGATGGGATAGAAGTGTCACCTCTTTTATGGACAGGAACAACTTTGGCAATCTTTAACGAACGTGGGAAGACACCTTGTTCGAATGAGAGATTAAAAATACTACACAGAGGAGTGGCAAGATAATGGACAGATTTCTTTATAACTTCAGAATCAATATCATCATAACCAGGACTTTTGTTTGGTTTAAACTCAATAGCTGTCTTAAGAATTTCACTTGGTTGTATGGGTCCTAGGAGAAAAGAATCTAAGCAAGTTCTCTTGGGTAAGAAATCATGAAAAGAATTTGCAGCAGGAGGCAAGTTATCTACAATGTCAGAGCCAATTGACTTGAAATAATCATTACAAAAATTAACAACTTCCTGTGGGTCTGTTATATCAACATTATTGTGTTTGAGATCAAAATATTGCACTTTTTCTTGGTTTTATTCAGAATATCATTTATAACATGCCATGTTCCTTTGATGTTGTTTCGTACTTTCAAAAAAACTATTGTAATAATGTTGCTTTTCACGACGTATTGCACTAGATACTATATTTCTATATTGCGTATAAACACATTTTCTATAATCAGTAGGGTTCTTTATATACTTTCGATACAAAATTTATTTTTTCTTACACATCTTTCTTAATTACTTCGTAAACCATGGATTAATATCAGCTTTTTTACATCGTACTTCTTTCAGAGGAAAACATTGATTATATGCGGTTGTCACCTTGTCAATACAAATCTGAAATCTTCAAATTTACTAAAACACTGATCAATTCAGTGCTTATTTACGTCGATGTAGGGCAATTTGTCAATCAGTTGCAATGAAAACATCTCGACGGAAGAATTTCATAAATTTGAATAACAAAGCAGTACCCGCTGCATGCTATAAGGATTAGAACCAACACTTGCTGTCGGGCGAAAGCTCGGTGGTCTAGTGGAGATGACGCCTGTCCGGTGATCAGGAGGTCGTAGGTTCGAATCCTGCTCGAGTATGTACGCCCACGATTTTTTATCATGGCTACTACTAAAACACTGATCAATTCAGTGCTTATTTACGTCGATGTAGGGCAATTTGTCAATCAGTTGCAAATCTGAAATCTATCATCAACATCAATGCTCCTATAAACATCATTCCAGTCGAAGGACCCAAGTAATCTTTGAAATTCACGAATACTCTCATCATTTATAAATCTCTTATAACATTTGGATTGAGAACAATTATACTTTTCAAACCTGACAATTGTAAATACACTTAAATGATCACTAACATCATTTACCAAAACTCCAGATTTCAATACATTAACAATATCATTTGTGAAGATGTTATCAATGAGAGTTGCAGAATTTTATGTTATCCTGGTGGGATTGAGAATAAGTGGTGTAAAAGAGAATGATGTTACCAAATCAATAAGACTATTAACATATGGATTAGAAATCGTTGCTAAAAGATCAATATTAAAATCCCCAATGAGAAAACATTGTGTATTTTCTCTAGATATTGCACTGAGTGATTTTTCTAAAACAGGCAAAAACTCATTCATAGTTTGACCGGGAGGCCTGTACACAATGGCAAGAATTATGTTATTTGATTTGGAATATATTTCAATGAAAATTGATTCTATGAAAGAATTAAAAACATCTAAATCATTCCTTCGCTTATATCCCATACCATTTTTGATCAAACAACCAATACCTCCTCCACGTTTACTTGTCCTACCACATCCAACAAAAGCATACCCTGGCATATTGATTGATTCATGTGTAGAAAGCCAGGTTTCCGTCAGAGCTATACATGAAAGTTGGCAAGAAATATCGGCAATCACACTGCGTAAACTGTCAAAATTTTTCTTAATACTCCTACAATTAAAGTGAACCACAGAAAAAATGTTTTTATTTTCATAATTGCTACAATTTATCACATCACTGAAGTCCTCTGGTAAGACATAATCAACATTACCAATATTCACCTCATCAAAAGAGAAATTATTATCATCTGCTTGGAAACATGAATTACAAATTGAGTCAGAAGCCTTTAATACTTGCCTACGACATACACTACATAACTTAGAATCTGGAAACATATAGAAAAAAAACAATGACACAAAACACAACAAAATTATCTCACAATATAAAGAATAACATCCCAAAACACTTGCTAGGATATGTATACAGAAAAGGGACCAGAATACATTGCACCTGGAGATCAGTTAGCCAATGGCTGTACATGTAAGTCATAGTGCTATACAGAGTGGATGTGGCACTCACATCATGTAAACCAGTTTACATTTTATGTCATCAATCTCGCACATGTGGCTTCTTTTCTACAAATGATCCAAATCTCTTCTTGAGTGAACTATCTTTTTGACTGGGGTACCATTGTGAGTGTTGACTGAGACGAAGATCCTGCCATCCATACTCCATGCATGAGTGAGCTTGCTGTTTGGCTTGCGGATCATAGTGAAAGCATCCCACAACAATGCTCGATTGCTGTCAGTTAGGTCCTCATGTATGGATACTCCACTTTTCTTTTCCTTCAGTTTCTTCTTGTTCTTTAGCAGGGTCTGACGATACTGGTAGGATGTCAACTTGACAATGATGGCTCTTGGCTTGGGACGAGTACCCTCAGGAGGAGGGTTCCTTCTTCGAACTCGATGGCTCCTGTCGATGGCACTTGAAGGGAGATCTACATCCAGCATTTCCTTCGATATGCGACGTATTGTTGCAGTTGTATCTTCTTTTTCTGTTTCAGGGACACCAAAGAAACGGACACAGTTCCGCCTCGAATACTGCTCCTGGTCATTGAGCTTTGTTTTCAGCTTGTTGATTTCATGAAATGATTTCTCGTTTACTTTTTCACTTCACAGAGTTCCTTCTCACAGTTGTCGAGTTTGCACTGAAGTTCGAGAACCTTCCCTTCCGTTTGTTCCACGCGCATGAGGTATTCACTGACTTTCGTTGCAACTGCATCCTCCACTGTTCTTCTGATAGCATTCAGGAATTCATTGTCCTGGAGTATATCCTTCAGCAGTGCAGCTGTTTGTCGGGTCATTGTTAGGATGCAGAAACAAGTGAATACACTGCACGGTAAAAGTACAATGAAAATGCAGAGACCAGTCTCATAGAAATTTGAGTTGCGTTGACAGTCTAGTATTAGTAAGCCTGTCTGTGGGTGCTGTTGATGATCCCGAGTTCTGCAAAATACTGATTGAGGACGTTCAAATAACCCACAGAGAGGTCCTGCCGAGTCCAACACGAACAACAGAGAAATACGCAGGTGGGACTGCACAGAATCAATTTGTCAAAGTTCAGTTAAAAGATAAATGAGGTGCACTCCGGATTTCAGATATTTGATCCTCAATACAGGGTACAAGTGAGCACAGTGAGACATCAGTCCACGAAAGGGTCACTGTTCACAAAGTTTAGCTGTGTTGGCTATAGTCTATGTAGATCTAGTATGCATGCACTATAGTTACCGATTTGCACTTGTTCAGATAACCACACAGTTGTAATCATGTGGGGCTGTACAGAGTGCAAGTTCAGAATGTGCAGCAAAAAACACAGTAACATGGTCAAAGTTCACTCAAGATTTCCAATTTTCGATCTCCAGGCATTTAACTTACAAAATCAGTCTGTCATGTTCATTCTTGGTAGATGTACAGGTTATTCAAAAAAACAGTCTAAAAGTGAGATTTGAGACCACCGTTCTGCGCGTTCCGACACGCAGCACTTAGACCTGAATTATCATGTCCATGCTTTTGTTCTTGTCCTTGTCATAGTTTTTTTTTTCTGATTATTTCGCCTGCCATCAGGATATCAAAATATTACACATGGTGTCCTTGACAGATCTTGAGATGCCCCCACCTTCTAGAGTAATTCACAAATTTTACAAGCTATGCTTTTCTTGTGAATTCTTCTTTTCCATGAGATTGTATTGCTTACATGTTTATTTATCCAAACCAGCGTTTATATCATTGTGATACTTGTATTCATGTTTTGTTAAAAATTACGTGATTGAAAGTTCCTTTTGATGTTATGTATTCATGTAAGCGTTATGTATATTACTTTGCATTACTTTATATGGAAATAAAATCATTTTGAAAAAAAAAAGTGGACATTGCGATTCTATACACAGCTTGAGATGAATGAGACTCCTTGCTCTTTTTCAATTTTGTCAATCTCTCTCTCTCTCTCTCTCTTTGTCACTCTTTCTCTCTCCAAATCTCTTCAATTTGTCTCGTTTTAGATATCTCAGCTTTCATTTTCTGATGTTTCCCTCACCTTTTATTGTTTCCGCATTTTATTGGAGAGAATTTGAGCTTAAATCTTGACCGACCAGTGTTGTACCAGCACTGAAGCTTAGAATGTAATTCCTATTATACAAACATCACCATAGCTATTTTCTGACATTTCCTTCGAGAGCCAACGGACTATTACACATTTTGTTATGGACGATATTCATGACGTCAAAAAGAGTATAAATCTAAGCCTTTGCGTACACGTGCAGTGCTTTGTATGTGTGCAGGGAGATGGCTGCCTGCTGGGTGTGATATGCAAACAGTGCGCGCTTCTATGGAGTTAGGCCAAAAACGAAGCGAACATGCGGGTGGAAACTGGGTTTTAACTCAGAACGTTGCGCAACGTTGCAGCCAAATTTGGTATCAATCTAAAGCATTGAAGGCCATCATGGTATTTTCAGCGGAGACATCGACAGCAATGTTGACCATTTCTGTGCATGAAAGAAAAATGTTTTTTTTTTTTGCTCCATTATTTGTGGGTTTCATCTAAAATAACTTTTGACTTTTTGACTTTTGACTTTTGACTGTAAACTCTGTGATTACTGAAAAAAAAAACTATTTTGAATCAACCACATTTAATTTGAAGTGGATTGAACAAACCTTTTGTCAACATAAAAACCAACGTAAGGTTGCATTTTACACAATGTGTACCCGATAATCACAATTTTGCGTCTTTTTCAAGAAAAAAAAATACCCCTTTAAGATTAATTTCAGGAAGAAATATTGCTCACATATGTTCCAGAGTTTGTAATCTTTGCTTAAGATGGAAAAAAAAAATGGTTTGAAGAACCAAATCCCTAGTTTGGCGCACGTTCACTTACACCTGGCCCACTGTGCGTCGTTGCGGTAGCTCGAAAAGCTCTGTTAAAGCGGGGATTCAGTCGGTAGCTTATCGCCTTGAAATACGGGTGGCTCGGTCTCGGGTGTCGTTTTGAATCCCACTAACAATATTGTGTGATATCATATCCATTGTTCTCTCTCATTTATGTGGTTTCGAATGGGAGAATATGTGTGTGTGTGTGTGTGTGTGTGTGTGTGTGTGTGTGTGTGTGTGTGTGGGGGGGGGGGGAGGCTACAACCCCTCATCCTTGCCTACTATACTTACTACCACCTATCTCGCTGACGATGCGCGAGTGGACTTGGCCCTGCCACATCCTAACCACAGTACTTACACTTTGTTTATGCATGTGCATGTTCATACGTCTGTGAAATTATAAAAATTGACGAGAAAAGTATTCTCCTTAAGGATTTTTATGAACAATTATATCTTTACTAGGTATAATGTGATATTAGATATTGATCTTATACTTTTTTATTTGCTATTTTACATGTTTGTAAGCCACATTTCATATAAATAATAATGTACCGGCAGAGCTCATTGATACTGCCGATGTCTTTTAAGAGTCTTTTTTTTTTCTAATAATAAGAACACGTAGTGTTCCGTCATGGAGATTTGAAGCAACCCCAAAACCATACATATCTCTAAAAGTAGATGCGACTTCTTTTCTAAGTTATAATTACTTTTTTCTTTAGAGTTTTGAACTGTGGCATTGTAGAGTGTAGAACGCACTGTTGAATAATATCATAGGTCAATGGTCTTTTCTATTTTTTTTTTTGACATGAGAAATTATTAGCGAAAAGGAAACAAATAATATGTACCTGTTTCACAATTACTGCCTTGGAATCCTGGTCTACAAACGCATTCTCCCGTCACGTGGTGACAAACTCCCCTCGCGTAACAGTCCGGACAATCATTCGAACAATCCAGCCCATACTTCTTAGAGGGACAATCTGTGTAATAGAAAATAGCCATTGGTACAGAAAATGATATAACATTTCTATTCGTTAGATATAGCGCATCATGACCAAAATCGGATACGCATAAGGATAAGTGAAAAGCATGGTTAGTATACTAACGTACCTTTACGTACACTATGTCAAAACAAAGAAGGGTAGTTTTTGTGCGTTTTTTTTTTGGCATACAGTTTTTCAAATTCAAATTCCAGTTTATTCCGTTTTTCCACAATAAAAAAAAATAGCATAACATACATCACTCTTTCTTCAGTGATAAAAATCGTATAAAAAACAAACAAACAAAGTGAGTTTAACAGAGTAAAACAGTACTTGTATACTTGCAGTAAAGGTACATCACAATGCCTGAAGTAAATTGAAATAAAGTGGAATATCAACGTACACAAGGCGAAAAACGGAGGGACCCACTGAAAAGACGAAGCTTGTAGAGTGTGGGCCCCTCGGGAGAGAAAGAGTCAGTAAAAATATTGGTAACAATTATCGGCATCAGAACAGCAACGAAAATGTCTGAAGCAACAACAGCAAAAATAGTTGTAACAGCAGAAAAAGATATGGGCTACGCTTTCAACGACAAACACAGTCTTGCACGTAAATGTTTAAAAACCCAAGTTATACAGGTACACATAAATATTTATATGATCCATTTTTTATTTGTGGCAAAATATATATAATGCTGATTTTTCCTGACAAAATGCAAGTCCCTCTATTAAAGACCCCGTTTACAGTGCGGGGCTGGGCCGAGCCGCGACCGAGCCCGGCCTCAATTGCGGGGCCGAGCCACGCAATTTTGTCCGTTTACACTGCCGGGCTCGGCCCGGGTTTTTAATTCAAACCTTTCAATATTTTGTCGTAGAGGTGCTCTGCTTGTAAACAAAGGCAATTTGGCATAGTCTGGTTTCCAGACCCTTTTCCAACTGGACTCCGAAGTCGCCGCCTTTGCCGAAGGAAAAATCCTTTGCAGGCCCAAACCACCTTAAAATATGCGAGTTTTCGACGTTGAGGGCGTTAATATCCTGAATAGCGAAATTAGTACGGACAGAGGGTCTGGAAGCCAGACTAAATTTGGTACCGCATTTGGCCCAGTTTGCGCTTACACTGAGAAAAGGCTGGGCTCAGCCGCGGCTCGGCCGCGGCCGAGACCACCTCCAGAGCGTTGCCAAATGCGCGGCCAATTTTGCGGCCTTTTGCGCGTTTACACTGAAATGAAGGCAGGCTCGGCCGCGGCCGAGCCGCGGCCCAGCCCCGGACTGTAAACGGGGTCTTAAAAGTTCATGCATTGCAGTGAACTTGAGAACTAGATAATAAAATTATCCGATAGGTAATCATTTGAACAAAATTATCACTTCAGATAAAGTGTTATCAATCCTGGGTGTCCTTGCTTCACTGAGATTATAGACCGCCCGTTTACTTCTCTTGTAATGATACATTTGTTTAAAGGAGACATCCGGATAATTTTCAGACTTTTACATATTATAACAAAGAACTATAAATTGGTTTTACTGGGTACAGAGTTTAAGAATTTGTAGTGATTGGGATGAGGAAGAAGAATGTTTTTCGAATTTTTTAACAAATCACTATGAACAAGGATGATGTCATGACAGCCTCGCTACAAGAATGCATGAGTTGGGGCTTAAGGAAACAGAACAAAAGAAGAAGGCATGCATAGGTTATCAACAGGTGAACTTAATAGCTGAAAATTGATCAAAAATCATTGTTTTGGCCTAATCAATAGCACTGAGAGTCTACTTTTTGTTTGTATATCTATATTAACTATTCTACAATTTTTCATCATAAGAACTTCCAAAATCATTTCAATTCATATATATTTCTTTGTTTTTTACTTTCTTATAACTTTCTTTGTTTTTCGTTGTTTTTTTTTACTGGAAATTGTCACTGACCACTTTTTTTTAACGTAATTATTTGGCACAAGATTAATCAAAGTGATTAATTGTTAAAAGATAATCAGGTTTTTGTGTGTTTCATGATCAGAACACTGGTTTCAATAGGAAATGTACACACACACACACCAAAAAAAAAAAAATGTGCCTATTTTAGGGTGACATGCAGTTACAAAAAATGGGCTTGGCTTCGCAAACGTACGTGCAAACGTAGGAAATTTGGTCTCTAAAGTTGCGGGAGATTTGAAGAAAGAAAGTCAAGCCTCATGACGAGGCCTTCTGTACATTTCATAACTACTAAACGTTGCTAAATGTAAAACCTATATAATTTTTCTGACCTCTAATAATGAGCCTTATGATTGCATGTTTTCCGTTTTCCCTGTTGCCGTCAATGAAGCATTCGTAAATGCCTTCATCGGATTTCCTGACGTCATTGAGGGTTACTGATGTCAAGCCACGCCAAGCAGTTATGACGTCATCTCCGTTGCGCCTCCAGACGAGGTTCCCTTGACTCAACTCGCTTCTCATTTGCACTCCGAGACTGACGGTTTCACCCACTCCAACCGTGTAAGACAGTTTTTCCGCCCATACCTCAGAATTGT
Source organism: Diadema antillarum (assembly GCF_040938485.1). Lineage (NCBI taxonomy): Eukaryota > Metazoa > Echinodermata > Echinoidea > Diadematoida > Diadematidae > Diadema > Diadema antillarum. Next base: position 297,755 of record NW_027272062.1, on the reverse strand, counting down.
AATCTAGAAGCAAGTTGAGACATAGCAATGTGCCTTTAATGTAATATAATAATAGTTTCGTTTCATTTCCTTCTTGTTGTTGTTTCCTCTGTTTGACCCAAATCACTGTGGCACCCAAATTAAATGCTTGGCAGTACACCATATTGCAATGGGACTCGCGCTGCAGAAGTCGCTTGAGCTGCAACATCGTTTTTCGTGCCACAAGTCACAACCCGGAAGTAGTGACGGGACATTAGGCCCCTACTGAGGAAATGACAGCTGCCTCACGTAGCAGACGACCTCGTAGATCATGTGCAATTGGGTTTCTCTATTCTACCAAATTTTTGCTATAAACACGTTTGCCAATAACCGGGTCTTTCCACACTTAACAATGTGGTAACATTGTATATCCATAGTTTCTTTTTCATTTGAGAAAGGTGATACAAGAAATAAGCGTTAAAGTTTAATTCTTTCCGAAATAGATACCATTCAACATGATTATGATGTTATGGTAGCTTCAAATGAACTGTCAATCCATTCAAGAGTTGGTTTTATTAATGCTACAGGGATAGAGGAAAAGAAAATTGAAGAACGGTCATTGGAATTGAACAATTAGAATATGGTAGAAGTTTCATACCAGAAATTAGAAAATGAATTTCATTTATTTCGTTTCAAACAACTGAAATAATTACATGCTATACAGTAACACAAATGCAATATAATGTTATGATATAGAAGATTACTTTGAACTGAAGTAACTTCAGTGACTTTTCTGATTAAATCGAATCAAAATGAATTGTTGGATATGGAGGGGGCTGCTGAAAAGCAGGGCTTGTAATTTGCAGGGTTTTTTTTTTATAAACAGTAACTAATTACTGCTGTAATAAAACTATGGCAGATTGCCTAAGAAAGAAAGAAAGATAAGACATATGGGAAATACAACTCTACCCCCCCCCCCAAAAAAAAAAAGAAGAAGAAAAAAAAAAAAAACCTCTTACCACCTCGGTACTCGTTGATCATGATCACCTTTTCTGTTCTTCCCTTGTAGCTCACAGCTGTCTTGAACGCTCCGGCTCTGGCAGCCCCTCCGGATAGCCAGTTGAAAATCGCCCGTAAGCTGTCGGCATTCCTCGCACCATAGTTCATTACGTCCGTACCTTCTGGTAAACCTGAATCCTGCCACTCTTGGCCGTGTTCAGTCACCCCATGACCGGTCTCCCCCGGTCCGGTGTCCACCTCTCGTCCGATGTAAAACTCGATGGAAGGATGGCTAAGGTCTTCTATCATGTAGACGCCAATGTAGTTGTTTGTTGGACTTCCAACTCCGGCGTTGTGATTGTACGACGCCATATCGACAATGTGCACTGGAAATAAAATTCCAGAATAATAAAAGTATCAGTTGGGGGGGGGGGGGGGGGGGAGGAAGGGAGAGGAGGGGGGGGGGATATTACAACCATGTCACTGTCCATATTTTGGTCATGCGGTGGATGAATTAAAAACTGTTTAATATGTTTTAAGCTGACTGATTGAAAACTGAAAACACTGCTCTTTCCCGCAGGAAACAATAATTTTTGATGGGTCGTGAATATGTGGTGCAGATCCAAAAGGAGACATTGAATTCATAATTTACCCTAGAATAAGTACACTGCACAAAAACATAAACACAGTCATGTCCTTGAATTCCACATTGAGTGACGTTTTTAGTATTGTGGAATTTACTCAGACATTGATAATTTTGTCATTTATAAAATCAATGAAGTTTATTTTGATTCTTTTTCTCAATATCAAGGAATGTTTATGATTTATATCGTCACTTTTGGTTTCAATGTTACGTTAGTCCATTTACTCTTTGCTCACTGAAAGGAATCTGAAAATGAATGCTTCACGTGTTTGTCGTTGGCCGTTATATCATGACACTTTCTATAGGACCTATATACACAAAATCTGGCATTCTCCCGTTTGGAAGATTTGAACTAACTTTAACTTAGACTATTCACAAGATGGAGTAAATCGAACAAAGGAACAATAAATGTGAAATTAGAATAAGAAAGGAAGTGATTATCTTATGTATATTGCATGTTTATATCTACCAGTGATGTATCAGTTGTTCTTAGCAACACTTAAGTTAATGAGGCGCTGATGTCAGTACATTAGGCCTACGTCTCCAATAAAAGCATTAGTCTCTACAAAAGTATCTTTCCTTTTCTTGAATTCAAGCAAATTTTATGAATTTTTACTCGTGAACAAGTGATATACTTTTCTTTTAAATAGGGAATTTTTCCCCTTATCAATTTATTCACAGGAGAATAGGGTCAATATTTGATGTTATGGCTGTGGGTTGTTTTTCTTATTTTTTTGTCCAATCCAGTGTGAAACCTTTAAGGACTGGACACTCAGTTCATGGCATACCTTGACACTGGGGACCATACCAGCCTGTATCACAGCCTCCTTGACCGTCACAGGAACCAGTCATTGGGTCACACTGGTTGGATGACGCACAGTGACACGTCTGGGTGCAGTCTGCACCATACGTACCGACAGCACATGCTTTTTTTACGCAAAAGATGTAAAAGAAATACATAATACAAAGTATACATTTGTCAAGTCATATCGTTATCGTCAGAATTACATTCCATAATATTCACCCACATGTCCACTATACGAACGAACATTGTGTGATATTATTGAAAACTATGTGTGAATGCAGGAAAACGAAGTTGATTAACTGTTAAGTGCAAGTAAGGATGCACGTCGTGTGAGGCATGTCCAACATGTCTAATACTGTTCCCTTGGTTTTTTTTTTGTGTGTGTGTGTGGGGGGGGGGGAGGCAGTTTTCTCATAATATGACCATGCAGACATTAATAAATATGGGAAACTGACATCTTCATTGTTGAACACAGTTGCCTGCAGTTGCAAAAATGTCTACAGTCATAACGTCATCACTTTCATCACAGTAAACACAACCATGATATTATTTTTATCCGTCGTTGTCAGTGTCCTTATCCAAGATATATTTATGTGTTGCCTTCGAGAATGCAAAGTACATCAACGACCTAAATCAAGAAATAGTCGTGTATGTATGATATGTAACCGTGCATCACAAAAAGTACAGAAAGTCGCACACACTGATTTTGCGTGAGGACTGAAAATAAGTGAAATGGGTCAACCTAGCCCATCTTGACTTTTTCATATTTTCTGAAAGGACATGTCTTCTTTTACATTATGCTAAATTTGGGGATCATAAAACGGGTGGGAAAGTGTGCTTTTTTAACAGTTTATCGCGAACATTTTTGGTAGAATAGTGTGATTAGGTGTGTCTTCAGAGTCCCCTTTTCATTTCTGCAAAACCTTGTACACACTCTTCACTTTCAGCTCTAATAACTTTTGAAAAGATAATGCTACTGCTTTGAAAGTTAGCATTAATTATGGACAAAATGTGTTAATGAGGCATGCTTAATTTCAGTTTAATCTGATAATCCATTCATTGTTGTTACTCTGGTGGTTTACTTCCTGTTTTTTTTTTTTTTTGTCCCATTCATCGCACAGCCAGCACGGTTTGGTAAAGATTAAGCGCTTGAATAGACACTACTTCAGAGCCTCTTTTCTTAGTTCACACTTTTCCTCAGTTTGTGCTTTCTTTCCGATATTTAGATAGGTTAGGAGAGTCCATCTGATTTGAGTTATACATCATTTTAAAGCTTAAAGTATGTTCTTTTAGAATATGGTCTTAACTAAAAATTCATATCTGGCGACTTTTTGTTTGTTTTGTGGTGCAGTGTCACATATATTATGTGACCGTGCATCGCAAAACCATCAAATATTCGCATGCTCTGATTTTACATGAGGACTCAAGACATGCGAAACGGATCAACCTTATCAATCTTGAGTTTTTCATATTTTCTGAAAGAGCAATGTTTCCAAATTATTTTAATTTTGGGATCATAGTACAAATTGGACATCGTATTCTAGCAATTTTTCTTAAAAACATTTCTTTCTTTTTTTAAGAATATTGTGATTCGATGTTTGAGGCCCCTTTTCATTTCTTCGGAATTATTTACACACTCATCACTTTTAACTACAATAATATCTGAAAGGATAATGCTACTGCTTTGAAAGTTGGTATTTTTGATAGTCATAGATAGAATGCGCTAATAGAGATGCTCAATTAAATCACTTCATTGCTGCTACTATGGTGGTTTACATCCTTTTGTCTTTTTTTCTGTATCAGTCATTGTACAGCCAGCACGGCTTGGTAAAGATTAAGCGCTTGAATGGACCCTTCATTACTTCGGAGACTCTTTTCTCAGTACACACTTTTTTCAGAATGTGTGCTTTCTTTCCAATATTTATAGGTTAGGAAAGCCCATTAGAATTGAGTTAAGGTCTGCCCTTCAGAATCGGTGTCTGGCGGCTGGGTGTGTGATGCAGGGTCATATAAATATTATATATATATATATATATATATATATATATATATATATATATATATAGATCATATTTCTCTTATACCCGCATTATCTTTATTAGATATGAAATTATAGGAAAGCCTGATTAATTATCTTTAAAATAACACCTCACGTGCTATGATTGGGTGTTCTTGGAATGTGCAAAACAGCTGAGTATATGGGGACAGATCAAAAGTGAAAAGTCGCATCAATTCTGTTATTGATAATGTACAGTTTTGATGAAAAAAGGCCACTGGAATAAGCAATGTTGAAATGAGAGCACTTTCAAAAACTCCCATTTCCTAGACATTAGATGACTGTTTGGTCAACCTTTATGTTTAATTTTAATCTGCAGATACTACTGCAGTTTTTAATTCATGGATGGAGTCTGGAACCTAATGATAATCTAACAATGCATTCTTTTCAAGCACATTCCTTCCCTGAAACGACAAAGCAAATGGGAATTATACTGTTTGACATAACATGTTTGCTCTGTTTTGCAACATTTCACATTTGACCTTTCCTCATACTCAGTCATACTGTGCATTCCAGGAATGCATAATGTAAACAAGTGAGTTGTGAATGCAAAGAAAATTAATCAGGCTTTCTTATGATGTCACATTTGAATGAAATGATGTAGTTTGAAGAGAAATATGATACATCAAATATGAATTGCAGGACTTTTTTGAGGAGTTTGTATATATATATATATATATATATATATATATATATATATATATATGTGTGTGTGTGTGTGTGTGTGTGTGTGTGTACGTTTTCTATGGGGGTGCATAAAACTAAACAGGCACGGATTAAGGTTTGTATTACCCGTCCTGCAGTCAAGTCCTGCCCAGCCAGAGGAACAAGAGCATCCATATGGATCCGAAAGGCAGAATAGCAGCCCTTGGCAATCGGTGTTAGAGGAGTTGTTATCCATGCAAGAAACGGCACAATTCTTTCCCACAAAGCCGGATAGGCATGCTGCAAAGAAGAAACTTGATATGAATTTGTGAGCACGTTTATATAACTCATGCACCTTTGCAGTTACTCCATTGTGTGAACGTATCAATAAAAAAAATATTATATATGAAGAGCTTGTTTGCAAAAACCGATAAGTCCATTTTTGAAGATTTTGAAGTACGGTCTCTGTCATAAAGTACAAGATAATGGCTTTTAAATGATATATTGGTCACTACATATAAAGACACATTTTTGAAGTTTTGGCCAAAAGAAGCAAAAATTTTCTTATTAATCTCTTTATTTTTCTTGACCTTTAATCGCAAAAATCTCCATTTGGCAAATATGGACTTATCGGTTTTTGCGAACAAACTCTTCATATATAGCAGCTAGCTGTTATTCGATCGCTCAGAAGTAGGCCTACAATGTTGTATGATCTACACATGCCTACAACATTATACATGTAGTTACAACCTCAATAAATGGGAAGTTATTTGTCATTCTTTTAAATGCAAAACATGAAATGAGAATATGGAAAAATAGAATAATTAATGATAATTGAAATAATAGAGAACAGAGTAATTCGGTAGTGAAGGGCGGATATTTCGTTGCGGTGCAATTGGCCACGTAAAGTTTGATTTCAGCAAAGTGAATAACTTTGCAAAGTGAATGATGGTATACGTCGCGTTAGCAGTAAGACACCAATGCGTTTTGTACACGAGTGGGATTCTTCATGTAACTCCACGTAAAAGGGTAAAGAGATCGACTCTGTGGCATAATCGGCCTTGCCCTCAACAGTCCTTAAAAAGGAAAGAAAATGGCAACCAAAGAAAACAAGCAAGCAACCAAACACACAAAAACAAAACTACACCCAAACAAAACACATTCTCCCCTTCCACAGGGCTTTTACGAAGCGCATATTCATTCAAAACATACTTAGAAAATGAAATACTAATCAACCAATCATTAAAGGGCTGGTATAGTTTTGGTTGAGATGGGCCTTCAGGTTTCCAATCTTTGAAATTATCCAGGTTTTTTTTTTTTGAATTTTTGAGATAATGAGGAACCTCTCATAAGACATGAACGAGGAAATAATTCTAAGAGGAATTCAAAGTTCATAAAGACGAATATAATTTGGAAATGTCTATATTTTTGAGATATCGAAAACATAGCAATACTGTTAAAAAGTTGGACGCACGTTTTATGAGGATCACTTTGTTTTTTCTTTTAGATATCTCAGCCATTTTACAACCGATTTCTATCAAATGAACTTTGAATTCCTCTTAGAATCGCATGCTCTTGAACCATTTTATACAGTGGTGTCTAAAATGATGTCACGCAAAAAGCTAAAAGCTGAATCCTCATCTAAGCCAATACTATCCTCTCTTTAAAGTCTCAAGTACTCAATGTACGAAATAAATGCTCAGTAGGATATATTCGGTTGTGAAAAAAAGCGACCGCATGTTGAGAAATGTCACCTTGTGATTGATGATACCAGGAACAACAAGCTTTTTCTTATAGTATTTTTCTAATGAAGTTCAATTGATAAAAAGGGAAATGTCATATGGTATAATAACCAAAGTACAATTAGTGCATCGCTATTTGAGTCCGTTAAACCGAACAATTTGTGTCGATCTGGGGGTGTTTCATCAATTTAATCAGCGCTGACTATTTCAGTAAAATCCTTGGTTTTGATTGGCTGAGAAGCTTTGGTCGCTGACTGTTACTATGGTAATAGTCAGAGACTGACAATTTGTCAGCGCTGACAACTTTGATGAAACGGTGCCCAGGAAGAATATGCTTACAGGTTTTATCTTCTCTCCAACTCACAGAATGAGACTACAATAATTCCTGTAATTACTTTATAACTTTATAATAATTTATTGGACCAAATTATGCATGCAAACACCATGAACACGTTGGGTGGATACGAAAGGAAGTAGAGTATGAACGACACACGGTGTAATTCAAAGCGAACACGTCAGCCCATTTAACAAAACCCATTCTTTTCTCTCAATTATAAAAGTGGGAGCAACCTTTCTCCCCTTATAAAATCAAACTTAATGTTCCTGGAATAGACAGTTTACTCTATTTCCGCATAGAAAGTACATTAAAACCTTTCCAAATTTTGTCTCATGAACTTGAATAAGCATTGTTAAGCAATAAGAATAGTAAATCATGACATCAAATTTCTTTTTTAGCTTTATAATACTGAAAGAAGAATCATCCCCTGACAAAACACCATCAGCGAACCGCATATTTTTAACACATCATTTTTTTTTTTAAATACATACATTAATCATCTCAATTTATTGTTTTTCTTTTAAAAGTGGTTGGTATGCAATAGTCTTTCTGCAGCGCAGCAAATTTTGAAAAAAAAAAATCTTGGATGACACTTTTTCTGAAAAGAACACAATGTCTATTCTAGTTCTTTGAAATAGAAATGAAATCTAGATTAGTCTATTTAATTTCCTATCAATCAGGCAAAATAAAAGAAACAAAATACCAATGTCCAAAATTAGTGCTAATACCAAATACTGACAGAAAAAAAAAACTCCTGATCCACGACACAGTCAATGAATGCGCGTGACTACAAACAAGACAAAGAATGTCTGTCATTCAATATCAACCGTCTTCATACAGCTGAGACATTCGACTGCTACTCATCTTGTCCGCTTTTATGATACCAAATTGCTTTAATGTATTTTTGTTTTATTTGACAATATATTGTGTACTCACTATTAGGGTCATTGTTAAATGACAAGGTACGAAGTGTCTGCATGCCTGAAGGATGAAATCATACTTACCTGTTTCACAATGGTCGCCCATAAATCCAGGCGGACAAACACAGCGTCCAGTAATGTCGTCACATATTCCTCCATTGTAGCATGTCGGACAGGTATATTGACAATTTGGTCCCCACAGGTTATCAAGACAACCTGTTTTTTTTTTTTTTTTTTTTATTGAGAAACATAACATGAATTAAAGGAGGAAGCCCTTGTCAAGGGAAATTACTCAATTATCTTTTAATTTCTCATACGACAAAATCTTTATTATTGCAAGCGATGAGTTCTAAACTTAATTGTTTATAAAAAGAACACCAGTTTGTTTATTTGTTGTTTTTTCTATACACAGGGTAGTTTAGCCAGAATGAATACATGTATGCTTTTGATATTTTCATTTATGATAGAACACGACACATCAATGAACTTTTGATTGATATATCTTTATGGACAAAAATACTAGTGCCTAAGCGTTTATGCCTGATTTAAAATGACTTTATATCATCCACGGATCAAACACAGGGAACTTCAGAGTTGTAACAAAGTCAGGAGACACGGAAGTCGCTATTGTCAGGTGGTCTTGGCACAAATGGAACTGGATTGCAATCGAAAAATAGAAAAAAAAACAAACAGACGGACTCTCGGGAGTGTGATGTTGAGCTGAATAGCGATGAAAAACTTCGAGAGAAACCTTAGAATGCTGTTTTATTACGAGATGAGGATAGTGAAGAACAGCTATATAGGTTTGCAACAATAAACAAGTTATATTGCAAATGACCAGTTCCAAATAATTATACCTCGAACTAAGAGCCTAATGATTCCACCTCTCTCCGGCATATCGCTGTAATAGTAATGATGTACTCCAGACATCGATTCATTAGCCTTGCTGATGCTCAGTTCATCAGCTAACACGGAAGTGGAAAGGTCTGTCTGACCGTTGAGCATCCAGACGAGTGAGCCAGTACCAGCTCCCGTCCCGGCGTTCATGACGAGCCGTACATCTTCGTCAGTACTGGCAGTTATCGTCAGTTTTTCGGGAGTGAAATGGGCTGCATCATGGACAACGGGGATAACAACACTCATACACATGTGACAGTAGTAATCACATGAAAAAGCCCGCTATCCATTCTCCTCTATGTTTAAACTATGATATGAATGGACATAGCAATTAATGAAATAATAATGATTTAAAAAATAGTGCGCTTACCTCTGATAAGAAAACCAAAAGAAAGAAGAGACAATCGACCAAACGCCATGAAATGACAATATGGAGATTTCAACTGACTGACAAATTGCCCTACATCGACGTAAATAAGCACTGAATTGATCAGTCAGTTGCAATGAAAACATCTCGACGGAAGAACTTCATGAATTTGAATATGGAGATTACTCGTCTTTTTTCAACTTTACACTAGTTGCTGACAAAACTTTCATGTATGTTGAATATTTTTCTTTTTTATGCTGGTGTTTCTTTTTTCAATGCTGAACTTTACCTTTTTGGTATTATTCGAGTCCAATTATATTAATGATTTACTATCTTCATTAAGAATCGATTGATTATTGAATAATCTGCATTTTCTAATAGATTCCTTCATATTAAAACTTGTCTTTCCTGTCTATTTGATGTCACCACTCTGCTAAAAATTAAGCATTTTTTTTTTTAAAGTTGATATTATATTTTTTTTTCCACGTCAGTGCTTGTCTGTGGTAACGTATTGATTGCACAAGTTTAGTATTGCAATCTCAGATGGAGGTAGTTTGCTGCATAACGTCGCAACCTGCATAGCGCCATCTATTATTTCAGGCGTATCCCAAATCGAGCAGGAGCAGCATCCATCCATCTACCGATCGACAGCGAGAGAATGAATAACATGCAGTTATTAATATTTTCGCCCTTAACATTTTTACTCAAGATATTTTTACCCAAGTTTAATGTTTCCAGGTTAGCATGCCTGTACAGTGACGGGGCATTAAACTGCACATTACTTGAATACGAGACCGTTCTGAAGCGAATAATTTTCACTCTAATTATAATGTACTCTTAAATGAATCAAACAAGGATTGGAACAATCATCCCCCAGCATTCCCATCGATTTCCACTGATCAGTTACAAGCCATCCCTTTTAAGCGCTTGAATAGACCCTGAACTTCAGAGGCTCTTTTCTTAGTTCACACTTTTCCAGAGTGTGTGCTTTCTTTCGAGTATTTAGGTAGGTTAGGGGAGTCCATTTGAATTGAGGTATACATCTTTTTAAAGCTTAGAGTCTGCTCTTTCAGAATCTGTCCTATACTAAAAATCCACGACTGGTGGCTTTTTGTTGGTTTTTTGATGCAGGGTCACAATTGGTCCTTTACTTGGATGCTAGTCTCATCCCTGACGAAATATCTGAAACTTCTCCCCTTTTCACGCTGACGTGTCCCATCAATTTTAAAGAAAAAAAAATCCCTCAAATTGAACTTTGATAGTCCTTGACTTATCGCTTTGATTTCTCTTACTTTCTTCGTTTTCAATGAAGTGAAATTGGATAAGATTACATAAAATAGAGGCTTATACATATTATCACCACTTCTCTGCAGGGTAAAAACGAATACACAAATAGGCCTACGTATAGACGATGGTACATAAATAAATAAACATTATGCATACATACATACACGCATACATATACATACATACATACATACATACATATTGTATTTTCCCTGCATATTGAAGTTACTAGAAATACTGATAGTTATGTCACGACAGAGGAAATTGCCCTGGGATAAAAGTGGTTATGAATTTTATCGTTATTATATGATATAAAGGGCTAAATAACAATAATTTCTTTCTTTGCATGGTGGCCCGTTCTGGATAGGCCTACTGAGATATAAAAAACAAACAAACATAACGATCCACTTTTGATCTTAGTTGACCGAGCAGGCTACCAAAAAAAAAAATACTTCTTCATAAAACAATGTTTGTGTTGCGTGACAAATTTTTAGTGGCCCAGGACCATCGCAGGCCGCCACTAATGTCGACCCCTGCAATATGTATGTACGGCTGTATGATAATTATTATACACTCACAGTGTACACAAAAAACGTTACCCCATTTAATACATTAAAGGCCTGGAACAGTGGACTCCCGTTACAACGAAATGACCGGCAGTTTTCTTTCGTTATATTATCGAAAATTCGTTATAACCGAACAACTAAACAGTACAGAACATAGAGCTGGGAATGTTTGAGTCTAAAATTTTACTTTGTTCTAACAAGAATTTCGTTATGACCGTGTTCGTTATAATGGGAGTTTGTTTGAGGTGAGGTTTAACTTTTAACTTTTTGCGAGATACTTAGAAACCACTCAATGGAATGTTAAAGGTCCTGCTTACCTTTGGGAACAGTGATTTAAAAAAAAAATCAAGATATGACATTAATGCATATGTGTAGGTGTGTTGTACCACATAACATCCTGCAAAATAAAATTTTTTGCGATAAAGCCTAAAATATAAGGAAATATCTGCATTTTTCTTGATAAACCGGAACGATAGACAGTTTAGTATGGAAGTGTTTTTATTATAACTATTGTTCACATTTTGTATATTCAACAATACTTAACATCGATTTTACAGATTCAAATTTTACATTGGTTGTTTCCATCCCTAGCACACATTTTAGAACTATTTTAAGGCACTAATGCTGGATTTTTTGTTTCATCTGCAAATGGTAAATTATGCCTTTAAAAAGCATGCGATCCTAAGAGGAATTAAAAATTTATATGAAAGAATTCGGTACTAAAATGGCCAATATCCAAAACAAAGTAAAACAAAGCAATCCCTACAAAAGGTGGGTCCCACATTACATTAGGATCGCTTTGGATCACTTCAAAGCCAATTTTTATCAAATGAACTTTGAATTCCTCTTTTAATAATTATGCTCTTTCATAGTTGCGAAAATACATTTCCCATTGCCCTCTACTTCCCCACATAATATCGCCAATATAGGACTAAAAAAAGTGGACAATAAGGTGTGGGGGGCTCTTTGTTCGCATGCATCGATGACACCCTGGCAACCATGCATGTGCTCATGAAGGTGAATGCAAATATTTATCATCGTAGTCCCTACAATATTACATAACAATAAATGATTATATTTTCAAGTACATATCTTAATGTACAATGTACAAAGGTCATTATATGATATGGATGGTTCTCCCTTAAATTTCAAGAGATATTAAAGCTGTCATTATGTTCGTAGTTTAATTTATTTATCAATCAATGAAATTTGATATCAAGATGGTACCCAATAAACTAACTGACTAAAGCGCAAGAATTTTTTTCCCGACTAAAATGTTTGTGGGTAACTTGGGCGATGTCAGATTACCTAAAATTATTCGAAGGTACCCAGCAGCGGTATTATGTAAAGAAGTGTTGCAAAAGAAAAGAAAGGGAAAAAGTCAAATAAACTCTGCAGTCCCTACTCCGATGACTTAGATATAAGCATAGAGACTTTTTTTTCTAACTGCATCTTTCGGCAGAAGAAGAATACCAAACGAATCCCTTATCACGATAGAAAAGTCTATATAAAGTATGAAACATAATGTGTCAT